>NC_073258.2:57613863-57916893 GCF_029289425.2 Pan paniscus
CTAGCTCCATCTATGTTCTTGCAAAGGACAAGATCTCATTTTTTTTTATTTTCTTATGGCTGCATAGTATTCCATAGCATATCTGTACATTTTCTTTATCCAGTCTATCACTGATGGGCTTTTAGGTTGATTACATGTGTTTGCTATTGTGAATAGTGCTGCAATGAATATACATGGACATGTGTCTTTACAGTAGAACAATATATATTCCTTTGGGCATATACCCAGGAGTGGAATTGCTGGATATTTCTGTTTTAGGTCTTTGAAGAATCACCACACTGTTTCCCACAATGGTTGAACTAAGATACATGAGGCCAAGAATCATATGAAAAAGCTCAACATCACTGATAATTAAATACATGCAAATTGAAACCACAACGAGATACTGTCTCACACCAGTAATAATGGTTATTATCAAAAACCCAAAAAAATATCAGATGCTGGCCAGATTGGGAAGAAAAATGAACGTTTGTACACTGCTGGTGGAAGTGTAAAAAAGCATTCTTCTTTGTCCATTATTGAATTTTATTTACATCAAGAGAAACCAAAAATGCAATGAACTCATTTCCACATACATACGTATAAATCATGGGCAACATTTTAAAACCTTTTGCATAGATAAACAAATTGCTAATTTAGATTCAATTATAGTGTCACTGTGTCTTTGGATGAAAAATGTTAAACCTCTAGAGACTTTTAATATCTAAGGTACACAAGGTTCTTTTGGGACTAAAGTTAAAAGTAATTTATTTTGGCAATAAGAACATTTATTTGCCATTTTTGGGGAACTCTTGATATGCCAAATTAGTTTCTTATTATTAATCAATTGCTAAATATGTTTTTTAAGCATTTAATCACTTGCAGCCTGTTGGCAGGTAAATTTGAACCATCTTTGTTACCTCTTTTTTTCAAAGGTAAAATGCATTTTCTCTTTATTCTTTTGGAGAGTTAGTGTTACATAAAGAATGATGAATCTAGGTCAGTGGTCAAATCATGTTTCTGGTTTCAGTTTCCAAATTTCAAGTGAATTTGTGGATGACCTTGGACAAGTCACTTTTTGTCACCCATCTAGTTATTTTTAAGGTTGTAGACTCTGATTTCTACATTTTCTTGAGATATTGCATATGAAGTCAAAATTCCCTAGTTTCAAACTCATCCCATAGACTTTCTCAATAATAGGTGAGAAGAAATTCATAAGTTCTGGGTACTTTGGAGCTGAAAAAAAATTTTCCCAAGCACAATTCTGTTCATGATTTTCCAGACTAAATTTAGGAAGTATACTTTTTAGAATTTAAATAATGTAGGTTTGCATCCATATTCTTTGGCTTGATAGTATCTCAACTTGCCAATACTGCATGTTCTCACTTACAAGTGGGGGCTAAACAACAAGAATACATGAACACATAGAGGGGAACAACAGACACCACAGCCTCCTTGAGAATGGAGGGTGGGAGGAGGGAGAGGAGCAAAAAAATACCTATCAGGTGCTATGCTTATTATCTGAGTGATGAAATAATGTGTACACCAAGCCTCTGTGACACCAGTTTGTCTGAATAAGATACCTGCATATGTACCCCTAAACCTAAATTTAAAAAAGGGAAAATTTAACATCATATTTTTTTCACATAGGAATACTTTTATTCTTCAAAGTAAGGATAATATTAACCTCAATCCTAAAGAAGTGGTAAGATAATAATAGTAAACTGTTTAGAGGTAAAACTGCACAAATAATGACAACTTTTTGTCTGCTTCACGTGCAACAGGCATTGGGAAGAGAGTTATCCCTATATTATTCTAAGATCATCTCAACCAAAATGTAAGATAATAGATTCCCTATTCTACAGATAAGTACACTGAGGCTCAGAAGTACATCGCTTGTCCAAGGTAACATAATGAAAGTGTGTGTATAGCAAAGGTATAATTTCAGATCTGTCTGACTTCAGTAATGACTTCTACTTTTACTCATTCTGCCAGTGATTTATTGTTTGAGGCATCTGACATCTGAACACAGCTATGAGATGCATGGGACATGCATTGCTAAGATCATCTATCCTGACAGATGGTGCTTTTTTGAACAGTTGTCCAACCAGAAAGAGACTCACTGAAATTTTATATGATGCAAACCAATATTTTGCCAAAATGCATAATTATCAACATGTAGAACTTTTAGCAACAGGAAAGAGACAAATTCGTAGGCAGACAGGGTTCAGTCCCTAGTGAAACTCCACCTTCAAGCCCAGGACAGTCTAAGGCCTGAAAACTGAGCCACTAGTTCCAGATAGAATCCACTGACCAGAGGGAGAACTCCCATCCCTATCTTACCCACTCTTTCAATTTTTTTTTCCTGAATGATGCCTTTTAACCAATTGAATGGTGTCTTTTCCAAGCGCACCGATAAATCAGTCAGCATGCACTCCCTATTCTAAGCCCATAAAAAGCTCAGACTCAGCCTTATGTGAGGCTGTCCACTTTTGGGTCCCCTCTTACTGTTGAGAGTGTTTCTTTCACTTAATAAATTTTACTGAGCCTTACTTACTCTGCAGTGTCCATGTACCTCATTCCTCTTGGTCTTGAGAGAAGAACCTGGAACTCATGGAACTGCAGGAGTCAAAGAGCTGTAACACTTCCTCCAGTTCACCAATCTGTGGGAGTGAAGAAGCTAATGGGTGCCACTCCCTCCCACTCACTGAAGTATGGGAGTGAAGAAGCCACTGGTCACCACCCCCTCCTGCTTGCCAAACTACAGGAGTAAGAAAGCCACAACAGAACAATTTATTTTTTATTTTTATTTTTGGATATATATACAGTAATGGGATTGCTGGGTTGAATGTAGTTCTGTTTCAAGTTCTTTGAGAAATCTCCAAAGTGCCTTCTACAGTGACTGAACTAATTCACATTCCCACCAACAGTGTATAAATGTTACCTTTTGTTGGCAGCCTCTCCAGCATCTGTTGTTTTTGGCTTTTTAATGATACCCATTCCGACTGGTGTGAGACGGTGTCTTACTGTGGTTTTCATTTACATTTCTACAAAGATTAGTGATGTTGAGTATTTTTTCATATGTTTCTGTGGCAACTTGTATATGTTAGAAAACTGCCCATGTCTTTTGACCACTTTTTAATGGAGTTATTTAATTTTTGCTTGTTGATTCATTTAAGTTTCTTATAAATTCTGGATATTAGGCCTTTGTCATAGTTTGTGAATATTTTCTTTCATCCTGTAGGCTATTTCCTTAGTCAACAGTTTCTTTGGCTGTGCAGAAACTGTTCATTTAATTAGTTAGGTCCCACTTACGAATTATTGTTTTTGTTGCAAATTGCTAACATAGCAATTGTTAAATTGCTGAATGCATTTAGCCACAAATTATTTCCCAAGGCCCATGTTCAGAATGATGTTTCCCAGGTTTTCTTCTAGGCTTCTTACTTTTTGACTTCTTACATTTAAACTTTAATTCACCTTAATTTTTGTATATGGTGAAAAGTAGGTGTCAAGTTTCATTCTTCTGCATATGAATAGCCAGCTCTCCCCGCAATATTTAATGAATAGGAGGGTTTTTTTTTCTGACTTTCTCAAATGTCAGATGACTGTAGGTATGCAGCTTTATTTGTGGATTCTCTATTCTTTTTCTCTGGTGTATATGTCTGTTTTTGTACCAGTGCCTTGCTTTTTGATTACCATAGCTATATAGTATAGTTTGAATTTAAGTAATGTGATGCTTCTGGTGTTGTTTTTTCTTTTTCTTTTTCTTTTTCTTTCTTTTCTTTTCTATTTTTCTTTCTTTTTTTCTTTCTTTCTTTCTTTCCTTTTTTTTTTTTTTTTTTTTTAGTATTCAAGCTCTTTCTGGTTCCATAGGAATTTAAGAATAGTTTTTTTTTTTTTCTAATGCTGTGAAGAATGATGTTGGTAGTTTGATAGGAATAGTACTGAGTCTGTAGGTTGCATTAGGCAGTATGGCCATTTTAATGATACTGATTCCAATTAGTTGTGTCATGTATGATTTCCTTCGGCAGTGTTTTGTTTTTAGTTCTTAGAGAAATCTTTCACCTCCTTGGTTATATGTATTCTTATGTATTTTATTTTTTATCTTTTGGTGGCTATTGTAAATGGGATTATGTTCTTGATTAAGCTCTCTGCTTGGATGTTATTGGTATACAAAAATGCTACTGATTTTTACATTTATTTTGTATTCTGAAACTTTACGGAAGTCATTTATTAGTTCAAGGAACATTTTGGCAGAGTCTTTAGTGTTTTCTAGGTATAGAATCACATTGGCAGCAAAGAAAGATTGTTTGACTTTTTCTTTTCCTATTTGGATGCCTTTTATTGCTTACTCTAGCCTGATTGCTCTGGCTAGGACTTCCAGTAGTATGTTGAATAAGAGTGATGAGTGGTGGCATCCTTTTCTTGTTCAGTTCTCAAGGAGAACATTTCCAGCTTTTGCCCATTCAGCGTGGATTTCTCATAGATGGCGCTTATTATTTTGAGGTATGTTGTTTTGATGCCCGGTTTGTTGAGGGTTTTTATCATGAAGTGATGTTAGATTTTTCTCAAATAGTTTCTTGAATAGGTTGAGGTGATTGTATAGTTTTTATTTGTAATTCTCTTTATATTGTAAATTACATTTATTGGTTGATGCATGTTGAAACAACCTTGCATCCCAGGAATGAAACCTACTTGCTTGTGGTGAATTAACTTTTCAATGTGCTCGTGGATTCACTTTGCTGGTATTTAGTTGAGGATTTTTGCATCTATGTTCTTCAAGGATACTAGCCTGAAGTTTCCTTTGTGTATGTGTGAGTGCCTCTGACAGAGTCTGGTGTCAGGGTGTTGCTGGCTTAAGAATGAGTTAGGGAGTATATCTTCATCCTCAATTTTTTGGAATAGTTTCAGTAGAATTGGTAACCAGCTCTTCTTTGTACATCTGGTACACCTGTGAATCAATCTGTTCCAGGGCTTTTATTAAAAAAAAAAGTTGCTAGAATTTTTATTATTGATTCAATTGCAGAACATAATTTGGTTTGTTCGGGGTTTCAATTTCTGCCTGATTTAATTTGGGGAAGGTGTGTGTTTCCAGAAATTTATCCACTTCCTCTAAATTTTCTAGGTTGTGTGCATATAACCAATCCCACAGAAATGCAAAAGATCCTCAGAGACTGTTATGAACAGAAGTATACATTTGTTACTAAGTTTTGACAATAGATCAGAAGAAAGTTATATGTAAAGTTAAGAATAATCTCCTAAAGGCCAAAGCCACTAAACCTGAACTTTCTCCTCATTTTCATACTCCAAAATGTGGCCACTGAATTGAACTCCCTAGATGGTATTATGGGAGACACATCTTGAGGGTCTAATTGCCTTATTTAATACTCATAATCACCTGATTGCATAAAAAAGAAATATAAACCTATCTTTTTAAGTTACTTTGTTTTGGTGGTTCATTAGTTACTGCATTTAGCACCCTAATCCTCCTTTTAATTGTTCTTATAATACTTTTCAGATACTTGATTCTTGGCACTTTATCTCAGCGTAAGATTCCTTCCTAGGGCAAGTTAATAATTAGATAGGATTCATTTTACTTTAACACTTGGTGAGTCCTTGGCCACACTGTGACACATTAGTTAATACTGTGTCCTACTTCAAGGCTATTTCTCTCTGTTAGCATTTTCATACAAGCTCTTTCTTGGGTTCAGTAATTCTTAGTTATTTTCTCTGCACCATGTTTCTAGCTAGGTATAAACTAGGCAAACCTCCATTATACATTTTTAACCAATACAGATCTTAAGCTATTGTTACTTACTATGGGTTAAATTGTGTTCTCTAAAAATACATGTTCTAAAGCCCAATCCCTCTGAATGATATGTATTTGAAAATACAGTCATGAAAGATGTGACTAGATGAAGTCATATTGTAGCGTGTGCCCTTAATCCAATGTGACTGATATCCTTATTAGAAGAGAGATATTTGCATATACATATTTTAAAAAAATTAAAAAAAATTTCTTCATCTGCATTGCTATAACATATAAATTATCCATAGTCTGGGTAATTAATAAGAAAAAATATTTGTGTCTTATAGTTCTAGAGGCTGGGAAATCTAAAGTTGAGGGGCCCACAATTGGTGAGAGTCTAACATCCCTTCATGATAAAAAAACCCTCAACAAACTGGGCATCAAAAAAACATACCTCAAAATAATAAGAGCCATCTATGAGAAATCCATAGTGAACATTATGCTAAATGGGCAAAAGCTGGGAGCACTATCCTCGAAAACTGAACAAGACAAGGATGCCCACACGCATCACTCCTATTCAACATACTACTGAAAGTCCTATCCAGAGTAATCAGGCAATAGTAAGCAATAAAAGGCATCCAAATAGGAAAAGAAAAAGTCAAACAATCTTTCTTTGCTGCTAATACGATTCTATACCTAGTAAACACTAAAAACTCTGCCAAAGGTTGTTTAAACAAATAAATGACTCCAGTAAAGTTGCAGGATACAAAATAAATGTAAAAAAAAATCAGCAGCATTTTTATATATCAATAACGTCCAAGCTGAGAACTAAATCAAGAACACAATCCCATTTACAATAGCCACTAAAAAAATAGAATGCATAAGAATACATCTAACCAAGGAGGTGAAAGATTTCTATAATAACTACAAAACTAAACACTGCTGAAAGAAGTCATACATGACACAATGAATTGGAAAAACAGTCCATGCTCATGGATTGAAAGAACTGGTATCATTAAAATGGCCATACTGCCTAAAGCAATCTACAGACTCAGCACTATTCCTATCAAACTACCAATGTCATTCTCCACAGAATTAGAAAAAAACTATTCTTAAATTCCTATGCAACCAAAAAGAGCCTGAATAGTGAGAAAAAAAAGAAAGAGAAAAGAAAAGAGAAAAACCAAAGCCAGAAGTATCACATTACCTGACTTCAAACTATACTGTATAGCTACAGTAACCAAAAGAGCATGGCTCTGTTACAGAAATGGTCATACACCACATTGGAAAAGAATAGGGATTCCAGAAATAAAGCTGCACACCTACAGCCATCTGACAATTGTGAAAGTCAAAAAAAAAGTGACCTCCTATTCATTAAATGTTGCTGGCCATTCATATGCAGAAGAATGAAACCTCACCCCTACTTTTCACCATATACAAAAATTAACTTAAGATGAATTAAAGTTTAAATGTAAGTGCTCAAAAAGTAAAAAGCCTAGAAGAAAACCTAGGAAACATCTTTCTGGACATGGGCCTTGGGAAAGAATTTGTGACTAAATACATTCAGCAATTTAGCAATTGCTAAATGAGCAACTGCAACAAAAACAAAAATTCACAAGTGGGGCCTAATCAAATGAAGAGTTTCTGCACAGTCAAAGAAACTATCAACAGAGGAAACAGATAGCCTACAGGATGAAAGAAAATATTCACAAACTATGACAAAAGGTCTAATATCCAGAATTTATAAGAAACTTAAATGATTCAACAAGCAAAAAATAAATAACTCCATTACAAAGTAATCAAAAGATATGAACACTTTTCTAAAAAATACATACAAGTGGCCAAAGAAACACATGAAAAAATACTCAACATCACTAATCGTCACAGAAATATAAATCAAAACCACAATAAGATACCATCTCACACCAGTCAGAACGGCTATCGTTAAAAAGCCAAAAAAACAACAGATGTTGGTGAGGCTTCCAACAAAAGGTAACATTTATACACTGTTGGTGGGAATGTAAATCAGTTCAGTCACTGCAGAAAGCACTTTGGAGATTTCTCAAAGAATGTGAAACAGAACTACCATCCAATCCAGCAATCGCATTACTGTGTATATATTGAAAAGAAAACAAATTGTTCTGTTGCGGCTTTCTTACTCCTGTCGTTTGGTGAGCAGGAGGGAGTGGTGCCCAGCAGCTTCTTCACTCCCATAGTTTGGCAAGTGAGAGGAAGTGTTATAGCTCTTTCATTTCTGCAGTTCCATGAGTTCCAAGTTCTTCTCTCGAGACCGGGAGGAATGAGGTACATGGACACTGGAGAGTAAGTAAGGCTCAGTAAAATTTATTGAGTGAGAGAAACACTCTCAACAGTGAGAGGGGACCCAAAAGTGGGTAGCCTTATGTGAGGCTGAGTCTGGGCTTTTTATGGGCTTAGACTGGGGAATGCATGCTGATTGTTTTATTGGTGGGCTTGGAAAAGACACCATTCGATTGGTTAAAAGGCATCATTCAGAAAGAATCAATCAAGAGCGTGGGTAAGGTGGGGATGGGAGTTCTCCCTCTGTCAGTGGATTCTGTCTGGAACTAGCAGCTTGGCTTTCAGGCTTTAGACTGTCCTGGGCTTGAAGGTGGAGTTTCACCTGGACCCAACCCTGTCAGCCTAGGAATTTGTCTGTCTCCTGTTGTTATCCATTCTACCAAAAGGACATATACATTTGTAAGTTGAATACAGAGCAATTAACAATGGCAAATACATGGAATCAACCGAGGTGTCCATCAACAGTTGACTGGATGTGGCAAATATACACTATGTATCACCAAGAAAATGTGGTGTATATACACCATGGAATTCTACACAGTCTTAGAAAAGAATGAAATCATGTCCTTTGCAGTAACATAAATACAGCTGAAGGACATAATCCTAGGTAAATTGATGCTGGAACAGAAAACAAAATACCGCATATTTTCACTTATAAGCCAGAGCTAAACATTGGACACTTGTGGACATATAGATGGGAACAATAGACACTGGAGACTATTAGAGTGGGGAGGAAAGAGTGGGGCAAGGATTGGAAAACTAACAGTTCTGTACCATGCTCACTACCTGGGTGATGAGATAATTTGTATCCTAAGTCTCAGCATCACACAATATACCCATGTAACAAACTTAGACATGAGCCCCTCAAATGTAATAAAAACTGAAAACACATTGAATGAACTGGAAAGAGGACCCAGAGTCTCAGGTGGAACCACAGACCTGACCAAGAAATTGATTTCTGCCTGAGAAGACCCTGAACAGCAGGCCCATTTTATCTTTACCTGCACTCATAACCCATGGCAATTCTGAAATAATAAATTTATGCTGTTTAAGTTGTTAAAAAAAAAAAGCCCAAACCCCCACAAATGTATATCAGGATAATAAGGAGAGATTAGAACTCTGACATACAGCTGGATAGCAGGTTTTATATTTCTAAAAGGAAAAATGAACTAGTGGAGAATGAGGAATAGCTCTGCCATAATGACCCAAAAAATAAGGCCTTAGAATGTCAGGTTGTGACGCCGATCTCTGTAAAAGAAGTTGTTGCTTGAGTAGCCCTGCATTTTGTTCTTCATCCTGACTTTTTAGAAGCAAATTTGGGTGGTTTAGAAATATAAACATAGTGTTAACACAATTTTCAATGCAAGCAGATCATACTTTACTTTCAGAATGTAAATTTATGAAAGAGTATGTATCCCATCTACCTTTACTCAGATCCATTCTAAGTTACTAGGAAAGTGAACCATGGTAAATTTGCATGAATAACAATGCTTTCTGTGTTTGAATTAGTCCATCTTCCTACAAGCATTACCACAACTATATTTTACTTCTCAGAGTCAACTTGTACATACTAATTGAATTGTGCACCCTTGTAGTTGGATTATCACATCCCGAATAAACTCACTCATCAGCAATCACCTTTATCTCCCACTTGCCTTTATGCAGTTAACTTAGCAAGAGTCACCTGGGGCAAACAAATTTCCATTGTTGTCTTTAACAAGAATATAATGTAGAACAAGTAAGCTATGGAAGCACCAATCTAGACAAACAGTGAGCTTTTAAAAATTTTTAACCAGGCCCAAATGGGATGCAATTTAGAACTCTGTTGGTCACCTTTGAGTGAGGGTCCCATACAATTTAGTTGAACAGTTCTTCTTATCTGGTTTATCAACTATAGACATTAAAAGCTTGATTTAAGTTGCTATATACAAAGTCAAAGAATTTAATGTTAGTGAAAAGAGCTGGAAGCAAAGAAAACTTTCAAAACATATTATCAATCAATGGTTTAATAAGACAATATGGTATTGCCAAAGCTCAGACTTTGTGTCAGAAAATGTATACTGGCTCATCTTTTCATTATGATTAGGGCAGGAAAATCTTTTGTCAGAGAGAGTTCACCCTACTAACAATAAGAGAATGTGTAAATGAGTACCCATCAAGGAGTAGAGTTAGGGTAAGAAAACAGACCATTGAAACAAAACATTATTAACTATCAAATTATGTGAAATGATGACAAACAGGATTATGTTAAGACATTAGTTTAAAATTCTAAATATAATTGCATTTTCAAAATTTTAAACACTTTTTAGGTAAACTGTTCATCAGTATTCTATGGCCATGAAAAAGAAATGAAGTATTTACTTTTTTCTGAGAATTTGTATATTTCACATGAAATCTAGTTTGAGGAATATGTATATGTATAAAGTACTCTGCAAAATAACATCCAACACTAACAAGCATACTTCCAACTTAACATATACGTATGTACACTCATTTGTGAGTTCCTCCAGTGACTAAACTTAGCCCAATTTTAAGCACATTGTGAATGAACATTGTGTCATCTTTCATAATATTGGCGCACATATAGGAGAAAATATGCTTAGTAATTAGAGTCCATACAAGGGGTAAAACATCACCCTGTTACATCAGACCTCTTAGTGTGTGAAAGAGTTACCTCTTGATACTGTTTTCTGAGCTAGGACTTTTACATGTGACCATTTATAACAGGACCCTATTTATAATAGGGACAACAATATCCACTACAGTTTTACTGCCTCACATATGTCTTGGTGATTGCTTTGTTGACTGCTTCTTTTACATCCTTATTTCTCAGACTGTAGATCATGGGATTCAACATAGGAATTACTGTGGTGTAAAACACAGCCACCATTTTGCCCTGCTCTACGGATTCCTCAGTGGGTCTCCTGAGATACATGAAGATGAGGGTCCCATAAAACATAGAAACAGCCGTCAAGTGGGACCCACAGGTGGAGAACGCCTTCCTCCTGCCATCGGCAGAGCGCATGCGTAGCGCAGCTACTACAATGAGAGTGTAGGAGATGAGGACCACCGAGAGGGAATATGTGAAGTTAATTCCAGCAATAACAATCATTGTGATTTCTTTGATGTGCACTCCCCCACAGGCAATCTTGATGAGAGGGGGATCTGCACAATAGAAGTGATTGATTTCAAAGTTTCCACAGAAGTATAAGCCGTAAGTCCATAGTGTGCATATTAGGCTGACAGAGAATCCATAGACATAAGGCACAGAGATGAGCCGAACACACACAGTCCTGGACATTTTACTGCCATAAAGCAGAGGGTTGCAGACGGCCATGTACCTGTCAAAGGCCATCACAGCCAGGATGTAGACCTCCACGTGGACAATGGCAATGAAAAAGTAGCACTGCACCAAGCATCCCACATAGGAAATGGTTTTTGTCTCTGATAATAAGTTTTCCAGCATTTTGGGGGTAACGTTGGAGGAGAAGCACACGTCCACAAAAGACAGATGACTCAGGAAAAAGTACATGGGACTCTGAAGCTGAGGACTGATGCTAATCAAAATGATCATACCAATATTTCCCAACAGAGTGATCATGTAAACCGCTAGGAACACCACAAAAAAGAGAACCTGTAGCTCCTGACGACAGGTCAGCCCCAGGAGAGTAAATTCTGTCACATCCGTGAAATTAGGCATTGCCTTAGTATAGGCCAAGTCTGTGTTGCCTATGGAGAAATTGTTTCAAAAGGAAAGTAAATGAATTTGTTTTATTCTTGAAACTGAGTTGCGTTTGTCCTTATTTTAATTCAAATAATTTAAAAACAATGTACACTTTGCAAAAATGTACAATACAGGGTTTAAATATACTATACATAAAATGAACTGAATATATAACATAATAGACATTGCAGTTTTAGTTCTGATCCAACTTTCCTTTGCTATAGATGTCCATGATTGTAGTTTCACTTTTTTGGCTCATTATAAATGTCAAACTAGGTAAAGAGCTGCAGATGCTGTGGTCAGAGATTTTCCTATGTAAAAATTTCTGATCTCTACTGGTTTCCTGTTACTAACAGAATTTGACTTGGGTTAGTGTTACTACTGTATTAAGTATAAAATATATGAAATAAAGCATCAAGGCATCTAAGAAACATAAACTAACACTACATTTTGTTTCAGTCACAGTGTGATGTACTTTTCTTATTTTACACAAAATCATTAGCGCTTTAGCATTTAGGTTGCTGCAAAAGTTATTGTGGGTTTTGCCGTTACTTTCAATGGCAAAAATGCAATTACTTTTGTACCAACCTAATATTAGTTTGTTTTGTTTACCTTGAAACTCCTTAAACTGTCTTGCTTAGTAGTTACATTTAACAGAAATTCAGAAATAGTTATACATATGATTTCTACATGCCCTGATCTCTAGATCCACTAAACATAATACAATAATCCAGTATAATTAAAACTCTCTAAGAAATATTTTTCTAGAGGCAACAGTCCCAGCCTTGTAATACTTATAAGAATAGCTGTTATTGAATGTTCAAGAAAACTCTTCTATGCAAATGTCCTGTAAAACAGGTTTTATTTGCATGACCATTTTACAAATGAGGAAGCTAAACACTGAGAGATTAAGAAAGTCTCCCTGGGTCAGAGGTCTACTAATTAGCAGAATTGGGATGCAAACAAAATCATTTTAGTGTTGTGTCTTTAACAATCTTCTATTGCTGCATCTTTGACAGCCTCTTCTACCATTATATTTCTTTTCATTTGAAATTCAGTTTGCTCATCCTCCACAATAGGTGGAAGTTATCTCTTTCATAGTTCATCTTTAATGGACTTTTAAGAGCTTTGGTTACCCCAGGGCAACCTAAACCACTGAGATAGTAAATCACTGCAACTCTCTACTTGTCCAAGTTTATCATCCCAGGATCAGATGATAATGATTTCCGGGAGAAAATTAATTTAATACCTAAATGTGTATCATCTATCAAAATAATCAAGAAGATTGAATTTGTAATCGACAAATAAAACCCAAAATTCATTTCTATTAACACTTCAGGAATTTTTCATGAAGAAAACCAGTGAAGGCATAAATTACTGGACCAATCATGCCAACTGACCCTATATCCCCAACTCCATTCATACATATATTTAAACAATATTATGAAAGTTAATAGTTTTTGTCTGTAAAGGAGAATGAGAGGACAAAAAATGAGAAATGAAGAGTTTTGGAAATCTTCATTATAATAAGCTCATTCTTACAAAGTTTTCAACAAACCACGGATAGAAATACAAAAAGTTCCCAATAATATAATTTCATACAAGAAGACACTCTGATAACAAAATAAGTCTGTGAATAAGGTATTAGTTGCCTCTTCAAGACAGAGAGTGAAATTAAAATATTTGACTACATCAATCTTTATTGTAATGAGTAAAAAACTTGCAGACCTACCTTCAGCATAGAGAGTAGCAAATGATAACTTCTCACTATTTATAATAATGTCTTAAACATTAGGAACACTGGGATCATCTCCCTAAAGGACGATTCAGGTAATTATGAAAAAAATAATAAGTAAAATTCTAGACACAGCTCAGGTATAGGAGCAGTTAAGGAGTGTGGATGAGAAGAAGATTTTTTAAATAAAATAGATCAAAATTCTTGATCAATAATATAATCTTATCTCTCACTTTCACATGGGTTCTGTCTTCTTTTATTTACACATTGACAATTATGCATTTCAGCAAAATATTGGCTTGCCTCATATAAAATTTCAGTGAGTCCCTTTCTTTCTGGTTGGACAATTGTTCTAAAAAGTGCCGTCTGTCAGGATAGATGATCATAGGAATGCACGTCCTATGCATCTCATGGTTGTGTTCCAATGTCAGATGCCTCAAAGAATAAATCATTGGTAAAATGAGTACAAGTAGAAGTTATTACTGAAGTCAGTCAGGTCTGGGATTATACCTTTGGTATACCACTTTCACTATGCCACCTTGGACAAGCAATGTACTTCAGAGCCTCAGTGTACTCATCTGCAGAATAGGGAAATGACTATCTTACATTTTGGTTGAGATGATCTTAGAATAATATAGGGATAACTCTCTTCCCAATGGCTGTTGCATGTGAAGCACACAAAAAGTTGTCATTATTTGTGCAGTTTTACCTCTAAACAGTTTACTAGTATTATCTTACTACTTCTTTAGTATTCTAATATTATCCTTACCTTGAAGAATATAAGTATTCCTATGTGAAATAAGTATGATGTACCAGGCTTGGTGGCTCACACCTGTAATCCCAGCACTTTGGGAGGCCAACGCGGGTAGAACACCTGAGGTCAGGAGTTCAAGACCAGCCCGGCCAACATGGTGGTACCCCGTCTCTACAATAATACAAAAATTACCTGGGCATGATGTCGGGTGCCTGTAATCCCAGCCACTCGGGAGGCTGAGGCAAGAGAATCGCTTGAACCTGGAGGCAGAGGTAGTAGTGAGTCGAGACAGTGCCACTGCACTCCAGCCTGGGCAAGAGAGTAAGACTCCATCTCAAGAAAAAAAAAAAAGAGAAGTATGATTTTAAGTCTTTCCTTTTTTAATTTTAGGGTTGGGGTACATATGCAGGTTTGTTACATAGACAAAGTGGCTTGATGTACAGATTATTTCATCACCAGGTAACAAACATAGCACCTAATAGGTATTTTAGGTATTTTTTTGCTCCTCTCCCTCCCCTCACCCCTATTCTCAAGTAGGCCGTGGTTATGTTGTTGTTGTTCCCTGCTATGTGTCCATGTATTCTTGTTGTTTAGCTCCCACTTATAAGTGAGAACATGCAGTATTGGCAAGTTTACATACTATCAAGCCAAAGAACATGGATACATGGATGCAAACTTAGATTATTTAAACTCTAAAGCATATACTTCCTCAATTTAGTCTGAAAAATCATCAACAGAATTGTGTTTGGGCAAAGTTTTTTCCAGTGTCAAAGTACCCAGAATTTATTAATTTCTTCTCACCTATTATTGAGAAAGTCTATTAGATGAGTTTGACACTAGGGAATTTTGACTTCATATGCAATATCTCAAGAAAATGTAGATTGGAAAAGAAGAAAGAGTGTGTGTGTGTGTGTGAGAGAGAGAGACAGAGACAGAGAGAGACAGGAAGAAAAAAATACAGAGGAGAAATAGAGAAAGAGATAACTTGGCTTCATGCTTAGACGTTGGAAATGCTTAAATATGATTAAGCTCACAGATGTAGAAATAAGTGTGACAATACTATCTATTTTTAAAAGTACTTTACAGAAATATCTTGAAGTTCAGATGGGAAAATTGCTTTAAGCTGTGCCAAAAAATCGAGACTCATGAAAATTATTAGGCAGAAAATACATAGGGATCAGAGTTTACAACCTTAAAAGTAACTGGATGGGTGACAAAAAGTGACTTGTCAAAGGTCATCCACAAATTCACTTGAAATTTGGAAACTCAAACCAGAAACATGGTTTGACCACTGACCTGGAGTCATCATTCTTTATGTAACACTAAACTAACTCTCAAAAGAATAAACAGAAACGCATTTCGCCTTTGAAAAATAGAGGTAACAAAGATGGTTCAAATTTACCTGCCAATATGCTGCAGGTGATAAAATGCTTTCAAAACACATTTTGAAATGTATTAATAACAAGAAAATAATTTGGCATATCAAGGGTTCCCCAAAAATGGCAAATAAATGTTTTTATTGACAAAATAAATTACTTTCAACTTTGGAGTAATCCCAAAAGAAGTTGTGTACCTTAGATATTAAAAGTCTCTAGAGGTTTGACATCTTTCAACCATGCTGCCCATGATTTATGTGTATGTATGTCGAAATGAGTTCATTTCACTTATAGGTTCTCTTGAGGTAAATAAAATTCAATATTGGACAAAGAAGAATGCTTTTTTACACTTTCATCAATAGCAGATAAACATTTCTTTTTCTTCACAACCTTGCCAGCATCTAATTTTTTTGGCTTTTTGATAATAGCCATTCTGACTTGTGTGAGAAGGTATCTCGTAGTTTTGATTTCCATTTTGTTAATCATCAGTGATGTTGAGCTTTTTCTTATGATTCTTGGCCTCATATATCTTGGTTTAACCATTGTGGAAGACAGTGTGGGGATTACTCAAAGACCTCAGAACAGAAATATCCAGCAATTCCATGCCTGGGTATATGCCCAAGTGAATATAAATTGTTCTACTATAAAGACAAATGTACATGTATATTCACTGCAGCACTATTCACAATACAGGTAATCAACCTAAAAGCCCATCGGTGATAAACTGGATAAAGAAAATGTACATATACATCATGGAATACTAGGCAGCCATAAGGAAAAAAACGAGATCTTCTCCTTTGCAAGAAGATAGACGGAGATAGAGGCCATTATCTTTATCAAACTAATGCAGAACAGAAAACCAAATACCTCATGTTCTCACTTAGAAGTCTGAGCTAAATGTTGAGAGTACAAGGACACATAGAGGGGAGCAACACACATTGAGGCCTATGAAAGGGTGAAGATTGGGAGGAGGGGGAGGATCAGGATAATAATTAATGGGTACTAGGCTTAGTACCTGGGTGATGAAATATTCTGTACCACAAACCTCTATAACACAAGTTTACCTATAGAACAAACCTGCACACCTACCCTTGAACTTAAAATAAAAGTTAAATAAAAAAAGAATGCTTTTCTCTCAGATGACACCAATCTTGCTTTATATTCACATCTTTGCAGATAATTTTAATTATTTAAATGTATAATATAAAATGTATAAATTACATTTCTTTAGCTATATATTGTTTGCCTCAAAACAGAAGGTGATTATTTATTTATTTGGCCTGAGGATGTAGACTTGATGAAATAAGTTAAGTTGTAGCTTCATCCTTATGCTTCACGAAATATGGTGCAAGAGAGATGTGAAATTATGTTCCCATTATTATGTCATAAAATGTTATTGATAACAACAAATAGTGCATGCTAAATACTGAATTTATTTTAAATGCAAAAGTTAACTAGAATATGTAAGTGCCATGTCTTGGTCACAGGTGTACCAAATATCCCACATGAGTAGAATGTAATTTATTCTGTGGAATTTGGAGAGCAATGGTTTTACAACGACAGCTTCTTCCACTAATTCTTCAACTCCTCAGTCAGAGTGAAGACACCAGCAGGGGCAAACCACAGTCTGGTGACTGGCAATCATAGAGTAGAAACACAGCTGTTCCTGGGGTCTGTGAAACAGAGACACTTACCATGTTGTGTTTCTTAAGAAACACCAAAAAGTTAAAAAACATAAAATACAATAGTATTGCTATTTTCAAAGTAGCAGTCTCTGAACAGACCCTACCCAACATAACGAAAGATGCATTAAACAATAAACAATCTCATAACAATTAGAGAGACCAATATTTTATGTCTTCATGTTGGAAAACCAAATTAAATATCATGGGTTTTTTTTTCTGCCCCACATTTGTTTTTAAGTGGGCAAATAAATATTTCTTAAATTCATGCAACTGCACTTTTCAATAAGAAAAAGTCGTTTGGTTGCAGCTATTTGAGCAATTTCCCTTAGTACACCTATGAACTTTGGCACACATCACAGTTTCAATTAATTTATTTGTATGTAATTAATCTCCATACTCACATCAACAGAAATGAATCATTCCTCCTCATATTTTCTCAATTTGTACCACTTTTATTTTTCTTTTCAACCCACAGAATATCTTTATCTTAATGTTCCTAGGTACTGGGTAATAAACTTTTCCCAAACAAATAATAGAAGATAAAATTAAATCAAATTTGATTTTATTTTGTTTAACATGATCTGCTGATCACTTTCATCATGGCCTTTTTCACGTCCTTGTTCCTCCGACTGTAGATCATGGGATTCAACATGGGGATCATCGTGGTATAGAACACAGCCACCATCTTCCCCTGCTCCACAGACTCCTCTGTGGGACGTCTGAGATACATGAAGATCAGAGTACCATAGAATATAATGACAGCTGTCAGATGGGACCCACATGTGGAAAAGGCCTTCTGCCTTCCTTCTGCTGAGTGCATTCGCACAATGGCAATGAGGATGAATAGTAAGAGATTATAATTACAGTCAGGGAATATGTGAAGTTGATGCCGGCAAGTATGATCATTGTATATTCTTTTACAAAGGTCCCAGCACAGGCCATTTTGATGAGAGGTGGATCTGCACGGTAGAAATGGTTGATCTCAATTTTTCCACAGAAGAACAAGCCGTAAGTCCATAATGTTGCTGCCAGACTCGTCAGAAAACCATAAATGTAAGGGAAAGTAATCAGTCGAATACAGACAACCCTTGACATTTTACTGCCATAAAGCAGAGGATTCCCAATCGCCATGTATCTATCAAAGGCCATCGCAGCAAGAATAAAAATTTCCACATGGACAAGAGCAATGAAGAAGAAACACTGTACTAAACAACCAGCATAAGAAATTGTTTTTTTTATCTGATAACAGGTTTTCCAACATTTTAGAGGTGACATTGGAAGAAAACCACACATCAACAAATGACAAGTGACTGAGGAAAAAGTACATGAGGCTGTTAAGCTGAGGACTGACCTTGATTAACACCATCGTGCCGATATTGCCCACCATGGTGATAATGTAGACCACAAGAAAGATGATGAAGAAGAGAACTTGTCATTCTCGACGGCTCGTTAGCCCCAAAAGAATGAACTCTGTCACATCGGTGAAATTGAGCATTTTCTGAATTCTAAGTCAATATCAGTTACAAAACTTTTTGAAAACTGAAATAAAATAAAGGAAATATTAGAATGTTTATTTATTAATCTATACCTTCAGATGCTCCCTTTATACAATATCTATTAGCACACTTTGCATTATTTTCACAGATCTTTTCTCAGTGCCTGTTATGTAATAGGCTCTGTGATGAATAAATGTAGACAGTCCCTATTATATAACAATTATACAAAGTTTAGTGACTGAAATACACTGGTAGTAAGTATTGTGAGTAGTCATATTTCCAAGATTATTTCATTACTTCTTAAATATCCCTCATTTCCAATGATGGCATGTTTGGAGTTTTATATTTTAAAGATAATTACAGTGGATTATAGTTCTCTTTGTAATAGAACTTAAAAAGTGTACATTTTTACCTAATCTCTTTTTCATTGTAAATGAAATAATCATTTCATTCTCAACGATTAGAGAAGAAAATCATATGATGAAATAATTCATCAGCCTAAAATGTTATAAAAATGTTTTTAATCTAATCTCATATTTGCATTATTTTCAACTGAAGAACAAAAAAAAGATGATAGTAGCCATCAAAGTCAAGTTAAAGGGTGAATTATTTGTCCATGTTCACACTATATAATCATTTCCTGGATATGGACTCCCAACTCTAACATGAAATTATAATCCACTAGATATCATATACTGCTGTGTTCTAGAGATTCAAAAATAGGTAAAACATACAGATTACTGTCAGTATTTATGAAGGTACTAATGTAAATAAGTACTTTTTAAAACTTGAATGTATTCTCATAGAGGTATAATAGGGACAGAAATTTAGGAAGTGATTTATTCTTCTTTAAGGGTTCAGTGGAATTCTAGGAAGGTTTCTTGTATATTTTGCAAATTTATTTTCAAATATAAGATGTATCATATAGGAAACTTCTTCTAGAAAATGTTTCTCAAATTATATTTCTAAGAAAACTTTAGTGCTTGGCATGATCTTACTAGATATAATGGAGAATAATCCACAAATTTTTCTCCATCAAATGGGACATCTTTGTGTCCTGTCAAATCTCTTAGTGATTCACAATCTACCTAGTAAAGTTATTTACTGTACACATCATTCATTTAACATAGAAATTTACACTCACACACACACTTACACACCTCTATTTATGTATATACATATGTGTATATATACACACACATATATATATAAACATACATAAAGCTTATGTATATTTCTCTCATATCCATTAATTGGATAGTTTGTCAATGAGCATTCACATTCTGCAGAACAGAGTGCAAATCTATCTAATAAGAATCTTGAGATAGCCTTTCAGCAGGAAATACATTTGTTGGAGATGGGATTGTGCCAAACCTTCTAATGGCTATATATTATCTCTAGAGCAAACAATTATTCCCAAGACCCTTCTTGTAATCTGCAATGTTAAACTGTATTCAATCACAATTTGATGAAATTTATCGATATTATTACTGGTTAGCAGTTACCCAGAAAATTAGCAGTCAAGAAGGTAAATCTCAATGGATAGTGAAAATAAGTGAACATTTATCCATAGTAATAATCCAAAACTTTTCAACCACAAACTTGGAAAGAACATTTTTCTATGACTAGAGGAGAAAATTACTAATTGAAACAGATTACATTCTACGTGGCCCCAGAGGTTTGGTCTAATTAATAAAAATTTGAAGGATTAATTAGTGGGTACATTTTTAAAAATGAATAATAGTTAAAGATCTAAAAACTGTGTATACTGCCTTAGAATATATTTATATATAGACTGCAAAATCTGTTACAGAGTTGTTAAAATCTTTAAGATCCTTAGATTCATATCCAAACAGAGATTACAGACATGTCAACAGATAACTCCAGATTTCTGATTCAACAGTTTATGTCTGAGGCTGCCTGAAATGTTCTTGCTGGCAATAGAGGGATTCTTATTTGGAAAGTCATATCTCATTTTGTAGTGACAGGGGTGATTCAGCACGAACAAGGATGTAGAAGATGGCATTGTTAGTACTCCCTTCAAGCTAAATACCAAGAGCCCTGAGTGATGGTTATCCAGGTGATAAATAGCAATAGTAAAATTACAGGAAACTAGGGGTTAGATTTCATCCTGGGGGGTGCAAAGTGTACAAAGAAATAGAGATTAGGGGACGTCAAGAGTATTTGGAGAATTTCCTCATCACCTAAATTTAAAAATACACACATGACCTTCCCTTATTGAATTACTTTATTTCAAATTAAAATGCCAATAAATATGGATTCTTTTCCAGATCAGGTATAAAGCAATCTTAAGTATCCTAGTTAAAAAGTTCTGTTTCTATCATCAGAGCTTGGTTGGATCCAGGCTCTATGACTTATTTTATAAAACTGGACATGTTTTATTCTTGTTTTGTTTTGCTTTTACTTTTTATGTTCCTCAGTAGGACTTAATAATAATATCCATTTCTTTGTGTGTTTGTGAATATGAAAAGATACATTATTAACACATAATAAATATGAAAACAATTATCAGATACACTCCATTATTCACTTGTAATTATCAAATAATATAATCCTATTGAAAATGTGTCTCTCTTTTGTGTATCTCAACACATACAAAACAGATAAAATCATGAATGCATTTCTATAAATCATAAAAGAAAATAAAATCTCCAATGCAAGCTCCATCTGACAATTCCAGATAGATACATTTTTCACCAACCTAAGAACGACGAGAAATATTCCCAATGTGCTTGCAGAGTTGAAAAGCGCATGCTATATATGGGAATGGTAAACACTTTCAACCTGATGAAAGAGAAACTGGGAAAAGTCCACAGTGGAAGCCTCCCTTAACTGCTTGCCTTAGAAAGCAAGGAGCAATTAAGATTTTTTTTTTTTCCCCGTAGAAATGGCCCCATGGGAAATGAATCTCTAGAGAGAAAGCGAGCTGTTGAGTGTGTGGGTTTTTTTCATTAGAGTTTTCTACAATTTTATTTTTCCCCAAACTCCAGTTATTTAGAATGGGTGCTAGAATCAAGTAAAATGTGGCGGGGGGGGGGGGATTTGTATCACACTAAACCTGTTTATGGGGTTACCTAAACTGTATATATCAAGTTCATGCTCTATACTTCACATTCTCTGCCGCTAGGTTTTGCAGGGAAGATAAGTCAAGTATTATTCCCTCTAATTAAAAATATAGCATATCAAAGCAGAAAAAATATATTTTCTTCAATTCCCTCATTTTATAAATAACAAAAATATTACTCCAAGTAGTAGTAATAATAATAGCAACAATAATGCATTTTTGAAGTACCACACACCAGATACTGTGCTCATTTATTGTAACTCAACCCTGAGGCAATTATTATTATTCTCACTTTATAGACAAGAAACTGAGTCTTTCAGAGGTTCAGTGACTTGATCAATGTCACACTTTCAATGAACCAGACTCCTGATTCCAGAATTTGTACCATTAACTATCTCATCCTTTTGTCCAACAAGTAACCATTACAGGAAAAGAGACCAAATTTCTTATTTCCTAATCCTAAAAGACTCTCATTTTCATTACATGACTGGTGTACATGATGCATTCTATCATGGTCTTTGTGGACTTAAGGGAACACAAATCTGTTTTTTGTATAGCAAAAAATTGTGGATTGCTTCAGTGTCATGTGCACTTGTCACTTTACTTGGGTGCCTGAAAATTTTCTCCCACAGCTCAAACTTGTTCCCTCTTCTGGCCTCCCCACTGCACTGCATTAACACCAGCCATGTTTACATTCCCACAAAAAAACAGTTGATTCTCATTTCTGAAGTATTGGAGAAAATTGCTTGTTTCTCTACACATACATTTTTCCTTCTCCATGGTAATACAATTTTGATAAAAGGGCCATTGACTGAATTGCCCCAGCCCTGCCCCAGTATTTATAACAGTATTTGGCACATGGTAGGTGTTCACAAAATATTTGTTAACTGACGAAAATGGTTAAAGTGAATGAGTTTTCAATAGATGACTAAATAGATAGGAGAGGTACACATCTAAGTATTCCTAAGTAATTCTCAGAATAATGTTGAGATGTTTCAGACACAAAATGAAGTTGTAGAACCTTGGTTGAAGAACCTTGGTTAAGACTGTGAAAGTTAGAGGTCTGAGTGCATCTAGAGAGAATAATTGTTGGCATAAGAGAATAATTGTGCTACCTATTGCCAAGAGTTTACTATCCACAGAGGTCATGGGCCTCACATTATAAAGGGTAACCTGCAGTTCTCTGAACACAGACTGCTTTTCAGTTGCAAATTAAATAATTTTGATCTGTAGTAATATTGTGTTAGGTTTAATTTTTAAGGTCAGTCTCTACAAGACACTAAATAGCCTCGTGGTTTTTCTGGGTTTTATGATGTAAATACGCTTATCAGTGACTGATAAGCTGGGGAAAGTCAACATTTTTTACATACACATTACATGCACACAGAAATATAGATAAGACTCATTCCATATAGAAAGAAAGTAAGCTTGTCTTATTCTAGTCCTAATTAAAGTCCTCTCCAAGATAGAAAGAAGGTAACTTAACTCAAGGGTTGCTTACTTGAATCATGCAAATGTTGTCTTCTCTTAAACACTGCCTGGAGGCTCCCATGTAAAATTAATAATCTCTACTCCTGCATTTTGACAGCCCTTAGCTCATATTGCTCATATTGTAGCTACCACATTTTATTACAGTTCATTTTAAGTGCATGTTTCATAATGCTAGACTATGAATAGGTTGAAACCGAACACAGTGTCTTAAACATTATTGCATTTTTGATGATTACATAATATTAAGTATTTTGCTAGATACTGTAGAAAGTCCAGTAAGGTGCATAATATTTCCCATCCTACTTGCTTACCTTGGGACTCACCCCTCACACACCCAGAGATATACACAGACCACACTGACCCACCAAACTCATCCCGTGCCTCTAGCACGTACTCCAAGATGCAGCATCTGTCTCAGGATCCAGGGCAACTCAGACGTTTTTAATTTATTAATTTTAATGGTATATACATTTATAAGGTTTTGTGGTTTGACATTTGTAGGATTTTATCTGCAAAATATTTTAGAAATTTGAGATTATATTGTATATCACTAAAATTAAACAATGATATTAATAAATTAATTGTGGTCTCATGTTTTCCTAGATTGTATAAAACCAAGCTGCACCCTGACCACCTTGAACACATGTTCTCAGGTCCTCCTGAGGGCTGTGTCACAGGCCACAGTCATTCATAATTGGCTCAGAATAAATTGTTTCAAATATTTTACGGTGTTTGACTCTTTTTGCCTTCCTGATTGAATCACTTCTTAATGGTGATACCTCTTAACACCATCACAATGAAAATTAAATTTCAATATGAGATTTGGAGTCAACATTGAAACCATAGCACACAGCCACATGAAGATGAAGGCAGAGATTGTTATTATGTTGCCACAAGCCAAGAAATGCCTGGGGTTACCAGAAGCAAAAAGAAGAAACAAGATTCTCCTCTAGAGTTCATAAAGGAGGATGGTCTTGCAGAAACCTTGATTTGGGGTTTCTAGCTCCAGATCTGTGCAAGAACACATTGTTGTTATCTTAAGCCATTCAGTGTTTACTTTGTTATGGCAGCTGAAGAAAACTAATACTTTACTCTTCAATTTGGAACTGTCATTTACATGAGCCTTTATTAGTCTCCTTGTCTAAAAAGCCCAGGAAGGTGGGCTGTTTTTCCTTCTCCTCTGGGACATCTTTGAACTGATCCAACCTTTCTAAGCCTCAATAGCTCATTTTTAAATTAAACATTTTTGTAAATTTTGATTGGTCTCTGCCTACTTCTCATACCATCAGGTAGCAGTATCAGTCAGGGAATATATTTTTGTTTGTTCTCCAAGAATATCACACAATATCAACCACATGATAGACATTAAACATGTGGATGGATAAATGAAAAAAATACATTTATTATATTATAGTTGAAGAGTTAAGTAGATTTGGGATTATGTTGCTTTATAATCAACCCAACATAAAGTTTTGTTCCTGGACTCTGACAGCACCACACTTATCACTTGGTTCTAGGCTACTCCTTCCTACCCCCACTCTATTGTAAGTTATTGAAATCCTCAAATTTTCAAATAATCTTTGAAGTATGAAGAAGTATGGCCTTCTACCTCAAATAATCCTGACTTTCGAATTTGCATATGAAATTGACATCTTTTCAAAGGACGTGATGATCATGTCCTCTTAATTTTTCCCTAATTTTATTAATTTTTTATTGTTTTATTTTGGGGATGGGGTCTCTCTTTGTTTCCCAGGCTGAAGTGCAGAGGCACAATACAGGTTCACTGTGGCCTCAATCTCTCAGTCTCAAGGAATTCTCCCACCCCAGCCTCCCAAGTAGCTGCAACTACAGACATGTGCCACCACTCCTGACTAGTTTTGTTGCATTTGTTTGTTTGTTTTTGTGCAGACAATATCTCACTATATTGCACAGGCTGATCTCAAACTCCTGGATTCAGTGATCCTCCTGCCTCTACCTCCCAAAGTGCTGGGATTACAGGCATGAGCCACCCTGCCTGGCATTTTTTTTTTCCAATTTTATACTCTATTTTTTCTTCAAATAACATAGAGCACTTTGGAGCTATCTTGCAAAAGTGGATCACAGATTTGCCATCAGTGTCTGAAGTGGCTAAGGGATGGGAGGTAAAGGAGTGTTGTGGGGGCTGAGCTTGTGTGATCTGAGGCAAATGCCAGGTAGATAGTGTCAGAACTGAATTGAATTGTAGGAAGAGTTGATATCCACAGAGAATTGGAGAATTGCTTTGTGGAAAACCCACACACACACACACACACACACATAAAAGTGTGTGTGAGTGTGTTGAAGGTAAAACAGTTTAATTTTCTTTCAGTTATTTGTGATCATGGAACATTAACATTGACTCAATAGAATTATGGTCTAGAACACAAGACTGTGTGGGCCATCTATCAGTCAATAAGATTTTAATAAATGCTCACAGGTCTCTGAAGATCATATTCCCTTTTCTCCTAAGCATAAAAATTAACACGACAAATTGTACCTCTACTGGCAAAATTATTTTAAATCCAAAGATGTCTTTATTGAACTAATGGTTAGATATTGGTTAATAGCAATATAACAAAATGATGATAGTCATTGTATTTATATTACTGCCTTATCCATTCCTTTAACTTTTAAAGCAGGGTTAGATGTGAGAAGAAACACCATCAGGCTTGGTCAGTACTTAGGATCTTTGGCATATCTTTGCTAGGTATTGCTTCTCTTGCTATGCAGTAATTCAGCTTGTGAGCCCTACCAGTTTTGTGTCTGTTTCCAATTTTTAGATGGTTGGATAATGTGCTTTCATTAGCAACACAGAAGGAGAGTTCTAGGTCCTCAAATCATCCATGAGGGTGAGAAGAATCTTTAGATGGCTGGGTAAACAGCCAAGTAATCTGATTCCAACTCTTTCCTGATACTTGGATTTTATTTTATTTTATTTTATTTTTTCAGAGACAGGGTCTTGCTCTGTTGCTCAGGCTGAAGTGAGTGGCTGAGTGGCATAGTCACACCTCACTCCAACCTCGAACTCCTGAGCTCAAATGATCCTTCCACCTTAGCCTCCTAAAGTGCTGGGATTACAGGCATGAGCCACTGTGCCTGGCTGGATTGGAATTTTTTGACACCATGGCTTCACACTTATGAGAAATTTCCTTATGACAATGGTCCATGAAGACCACAAGTCCCCTCTTCTGACACAGATTATAATGGTGTATTTGCCTTTGCTGCTAAGACATTTTAAGACGGCCAGGTATGGTGGCTCATGCCTGTAATCCCAACCACTTTTTGAGGCAGAAGCAGTCAGATTGCTTGAGCTCTGAAGTTCAAGAGCAGCCTGGGCAATGTGTTGAAATCCTGTCTCTACCAAAAATACACAAAAATTTGCCAGGTGTGGTGGCATGCTCCTGTGGTCTCAGCTACTTGGGAGGCTGAGGGGGAAGGATTGCTTGAGCCCAGCAGGTGGAGGCTGCAGTGAGCCGAGATCGCATCACTGCACTCCAGCTGGGTGACAGAGGGAGACCCCACCCATCTCAAAAAAAAAAAAAAAACAGACATTGTAAGATATAATGTTGATCAATGGAGAAACTAAATAAGAAAATTTTAGCACACACTTGCTGATTGTTGATTTAACGTCAGCAGTGTTGACCCTTCTCTAGCAACCTCTAAAGATTAAGGAATATTGTAATTTGGCTGAGGCCATATTAGAATCCTTCACAGTATGATGATAAGTGAAATGGAAGGAAAGTAAGAATATAGTAATTTACTTGCACTGGGGTGAGTCTCCCTGCTCATGTTGATATTTAAATACAACTAAACCTAAACATCATGATTTACAAAATAACTTTAGTGGAATGACGGTTATCAAAACAAAATAAAGCAAAAAATCAGTTTGGTTTAAACCACTATATTTTGCAAGAAGTGACACTTGCTGTTACAAGCAGGAATGAGAAAATTGCCTAAATGGCATCTATTTTTGGGTGGGGGGACAGCGTCTTGCTCTGTTGCTAGGCTGGAGTGCAGTGGCACTATCTCGACTCACTGCAAGCTCCACCTCCTGGGTTCAAGTGATTCTCCTGCCTCAGCCTCCCAAGTAGCTGGGATTACAGGCAACCACCACCATACCTGGCTAATTTTTGTATTTTTATTATGTTGACTAGGATGGTCTTGATCTCTTGACCTCGTGGTCCACCCACCTCAGTTTCCCAAAGTGCTGGGAATTGCAGGCGTGAGCCACCGTGCAAGCCTAAATGGAATCTTCTACTCTTCCCATTTCAACCCACTGGTTTCAGGAAGCTTAACTCAGTCAGCTACCTAACAGAAAATTAGAAATGAATTGTGCAAATGTAGCCTAAAATGTGACATCTAACCCAATGATATTATATCTCATTACTTCACAAATTTTTAATGATAGCTTAGCATTTTTATTTTCCCAATGTTTGTTTTCCTATTGCTTTTTTCAATGCCTCTTTCACATCCTTGTTCCTGAGGCCATAGATCATGGAGTTCAGCATGAGTATCACTGTGGTGTAAAACACAGCCACCATTTTCCCCTGCTCCACGGACTCTTCTGTGGGACGTCTCAAATGCATGCAGAAGAGGGTTCCATAGAATATTGTGACAACTGTCAGGTGGGAGCCACCTGTGGAAAAAGCTTTTTTCCTTCCCTCTGCAGAATGGCTTCTGAGGATAGCGACAAGGATGAACATGTAGGATGTGAGAATGATCAGAAGGGACTGGACGTTGCTGTAGCCAGCTACTATGTACATGGACAGCTCCTTGCTGTATGTGTCAGAGCATGCCTGTTTGATAAGAGGAGGATCAGCACAGTAGAAATGGTTGATTTCATTTGTTCCACAGAAGGAGAGGTTGTAGGTCCTTAAGGTTTCCATCACACTGAGAAGAAAGCCATAGACATGAGGGACAATGACCAGGTGGACACAAACACCTTGGGACATTTTGCTACTGTAGAGCAATGGATTACAGATGGCCATATAGCGGTCATATGCCATGACTGCCAACATGCAGTGCTCTGTAAGGACCACAGCAATGACAACATAGCACTGCATCAAACAACCTGCATAGGAAATGGTCTTCTTCTCTGATAAGAAATTTTCTAGCATTTTGGGAGTGAAATTTGTGGAGAAACACAGATCTAGAATGGACAAACTGGAGAGAAAAAATTACATGGGAGTGTGAAGTCGAGAATCAACTTTGATTAAAATAATCATCCCCAAGTTTCCTACCACAGTGACTATGTAGACAAAAAGGAACAGTGCAAAGAAAGCAACTTGCAGCTCTGGACGGCTTGTTAGACCCAAGAGAACAAATTCTGTCAGTTCAGTATAGTTTCTTCTGGACATTTCTTCATCTCATATGCGAGGCATTGGTCTGATTATCTAAGGAGAAAGAGAAACTTTTTAAAAATCACTAAAACCCTAGTTAAATATCATGCTTTGTATAAAAAGAGCCAAAAGGCTTTAGTTATGTTATCTCAGTAGCAGTTCTGTAACTGAAGATGAACAGTTATACTATGAAGCAAGTCTAAACATTTGCAACAAGTGGTTTCCACTGAGGCTGAATTTGTAATCACAGTGTGCAATTAAGTTGGAGGCTTAATGCAAAATTATAAACGAAAGTATCCTTATGCTTTGGGAAATTTCTTTTAAAAATCTAGATAACTTATATGTTAAAGATTAAATTGTAATAGAGATTTTGAAATGCTTAGAACTTCTAATGACATGCTTACATATACATACAAAGCTACATGGAGAGGTAGAAAGGACTTTGAGGATAATGCAGGCAAAGCTCTTCATTCTGAAGATTGAGAGACTGAATGCTAGAGAGATGAAGTGACTAATCCCACTGAGATGCTTATCTCATACATCCCCATTCGGTGATCTGCTAATATACTATATATCTCACCGAGTTCAACTTACTGTCTTGAACCTAAAAAGGTGTATTTTTGTATTTTGTTGTTTTTAGTAGTGCTTTTTATTGTGATGTGTATATTGGTTCTTTGTTTTATAAGTTAGTTTTTGGGAACTTATGTAAATAAAGCCTTTCATTTGAGTCTTAAACATTGATATCACATGTTTTTAAGCATTTTTTCCAATTTGCACATCCCAATTTAGCCTGTCTGTCTGTTGGGTTAAACAAGTGTATTTATGCTCCTTCATCAATATCTCAATTCTATATGAAATTTCATATGTATTATCTTTGAGGTATCAATCTATGTTTTAATTTGTTCCTATATTTTAACTTCTTGCTGTTTTACAACATTCATGCTGCATAGAACCAACATTATAGTCCCCTGCTTGGCTCACATGCTCTTTTATATCTCTGTATAAAGAAGTCCTATATCAAAGAATTTCCTATTCCTCCATTATGTTAACCCTGATGTGTAGTTTAGCCATTAGGATAAAAGGAATTAACTCAATCACCCTAAGATGATTAAAAAAATGTTTTCAGGTTCTCAATCTATACTTACTCCCTGCTAATATACCCAGAATAAATTATGTGATCACTTTGATGCCATTGCCACACAACATTAAAAAGCCTTAAAAATGGGCTGGATGTGGTGGCTTATGCCTATAATCCCAGCATTTTGGGAGGCCAAGATGGGTTGATCACTTCTGGTCATGAGTTCGAGACCAGCCTGGCCAACATGGTGAAACCCTGTCTCTACTAAAAATAAAACAAATCAGCCAGGTATGGAGGTGTGCACCTGTAACCCCAGCTACTCAGGAGACTGAGGCAGGAGAATCACTTGAACACAGGAGACAGAGGTTGTAGTGCGCTGAGATCATGCCACTGCACTCCAGCCTGGGTGGCAAAGAGAGGTGAGAGTTCGTCTCAGAAACAAAGAAAGAAAGAAAGGAAGGAAGGAAGAAAGAAAGAAAGAAAAAGAAAGAAGAAAGAAAGGAAAGGAAAGGAAAGAAAGGAAAGGAAAGGAAAGGAAAGGAAAGGAAAGGAAAGGAAAGGAAAGGAAAGGAAAGGAAAGAGAAAGAAAGAACTAAAAATGGAGAGAGATTCTTTGTTCACTAAGGGAAGGATTCAATAGCATAAAAAGGTCAGTCTTTCCTAAATGATCCATAGAGTCAAATAAATTCCAATCAAAATTCAAACACAATTCTTGTGGAATAGCTGATTCTAATATTTATATGGAAGTATAAAATAACCGGAAGAGTCAATATCTCTCAGGGCAATAAGCAGAGTTACTTATTAGATATCAAGATTTGCTGTAAAACCAGTATTCAGGACAGTGTGTTATTGACATGAAATTGGAAAAAAATATACACTTTAACTAATGTTCCAGAATAGAAAGTCCAGGAACAGCTATATGTATATAGGTGATGTGGCATATAACAAAGATGACATTTCAGATCAGGGTTGGAAAGAGGGACTATTTTAGTATTTACTATTGGCTTAATGGATTATAGATTATTTAAATGGGAAAATTATTAAATTGTGCATTTACTTTAAACAATGCACAGAAATTACTTATAATTCTAGGGAGTGGTTTAATGTGTATTCATTATATTTTGTAGCTTACAATTTATATAGACATTATGCATTTACTGAATTTATCACAAATTATTTTAAATATATAAAATATCAAATTAAGTTAAAATATCATATGTGTTAATCTGTCTCCAAATTTTGGGTAACAAACAATTTCAGTATACTAACAATTGTGTAAAATGAAATTTACATCTAATTTTTTTCCATGGGGCAATTCAGACATGAGCAAATGTCATTAGTGGAGAACTTGTCAGAAGCTGATAAAACTTATCTCTTCTGAGCAGTCTCAGGAAGTCAATACGAGTAGCACTTTATTTTTCACCTAATCTAAGAATATCAGACACATATTTTCTATTAAATTGTATGAGATCTTACAACAATTGCTAAACTCTTATTAAAGTGAAATTTTATAGTTTAAAAAACACTAATTTACTTTGTAATATGTTGTCAGCCATGCATTTGTGTATGCATGCGTGCTTATAGCAGATAATTATTGAGCATTTTTCAAGTTCCAGACATGGTGCTGGATGCTAGAAATAGAGCAGTGGACAATATAGTAGAAATAAATTTAGTTAGGTGAGTAACCAGGCTCAGAAAATTTGACATTCTGGTCCCAGCTTACAACTCATAAGCAGAAGAATCAGAAGACAAATCATATATTATAATTCTCAGAACGGTGCTCTCCTTCTGTAATATTTTACTTTCCCAGAAAGGTCTATCTCTTCCTTCGGTTCCATTGACTGGTTGGGTAATGACAGAAATTGTTTCCAAAATGTTAAAATTCAATTTATCTAATATTATTGCCTCCTTATCCTGTCCCAGGAAACAAATATGAATAAATGAGGACTTTGAGTTAGAGTTGTCTTTGAGTTACAGATGATAGTGACAAGCACTCTAACAAAGATAAGAGATGGATGAGGAAGAAGAAAGCGAGCCAGCCGAGGTATCAGTGCCGAAACTGTAAAGAATATGAAAAATCTGGGCCAAGAATCTAGAATAATGCCTATGAATTGTAACTTAATTGGCAACAAGGAAGGCACAAGGGCTTCTTTTAACTCTCTGGTGGTGAGCAACTTCTTCAATCCAGGGTCTTGGTTTTAGTCCTGACTTAGTCTCTAAGGAGCTTTGCAAATTTGCTCAGGTCTCACTGGTCATCTGGACATGCACTTTTAGTGGAGACCATTATCATTAACCATATTTTAATTCTAGCATTGCGGGACAATGGCAATCAGAGACAGCTAATATACAGATATAGAGCCCATGAGAAATCTGTCCACTGCTGCTGAGAGGCAAGAAACACTCAAAACAAACATTCAAATGCAGTCAATAACTTTGATGATGATGAATTTGATAATGACCCGAGAATGATTCTGTGACTACTTGTGCAGCCTAGAAAAATAGGTATGAGAATTTCATTCATCAACTTACTGTTTAAGGTCCTTGACACAAGTTAGTTATTTGATTATAATCAGACTGATTTGATTATAATCAGACTGATTTGATTATAATCAGACTGATTTGATTATAATCAGGCTGATTTATGTTTCAAGTATTTTGTTGAAAAAAATAAAATAATATTCTGAAAACTAAAGTCTCACTGAGGCACAAGTATTGCTTGTAAAAAACTAGGTCTCTAGACAAAAATAGGGCATTGGAAAAGAACCCAGAATCTTATAAAATAAGAGAACCCAAGAGAACTTAAGATCTACTCACCCAAGTTCGTTAGCTCCACATACTGAAGCTAATGGACCACTTTCACACATGTTTAATGGTCACAATAAAAAGCCTGTTTGAGCATTTATTTTACTTAGATGTCAGAAAAATTTTATGTGATTAATTAAGCTATGTAGACTTAAATTATTTTCAACTTGCCTTTTTCTTGTGGCGATTGGTGACAGTAGGCACCAAGACATTAGGCAAATGGAAAACACAAAAATAATATTACTTGAAACTAATAACAGTGAAAACATCTGCTGAAATAGCCATACTATGAAATTCCACCAGGATGTTTCAATAACACTGGTAATATCAAAAAAGTGAAAGATGAAGCTAAGTAAGCTCCCTACAGATTTTCTTTCATGGAAAATGCATTGTCTGTGCAAATTTGCCTCAAAACTACCTATTTAAACACATTGCTGTCTAAAATGTACACAGTTTAACAAAGTGAATACAGACATTATTAGATACTGAAAAATAATATGCAAAAACATTTCCTTTCTTACCTGTGAAAATAAGGGTGTCTTTTTCATGACACCAAAGGTCAAATTCTGGCCAGTGCTGGAAGATATATACCCACATCACTGGCATCAGCATATATCTCAGGAGAATCCCCAAATGTGTAAGAAGAGGTAATTAGAAGTGAAATCACAGTGGAGAACATTCTCAAGGGAAATACTAATTGGTTGTACTATTTTATCTTGAATCAAGATGTTAGAAAAAAATCTATATTTTATACTTCAGTAGAGCTCAAAGCAATCACCTGTTATCCAATGAGGGTAGCACTTTATACAATACTGAAAAACAAATTTAAAATAGTCTGAGGACACTTAACTTCTCATGAAACCTGAATTCAGGTAATTGTCCTTCCCATCTCAAGAGCACTACCATATTTCCTCCATTGTTTGTCCTTTATCAAGTTCACACAAGAATATGTACTAAGTACAAACTTCAATACTATTTAATCTGAATAATAAAAATATTTTTAAAGGATTTCTTCAACAAAGGGATTTGCATTTTGATGGGATGCCTAAGATATGTAAACAAATAATACTAGGTACAAATAATTTCTGGAAAAAACATGAAATGTTTTAGAAACAGATAGATGAAACAATACAACAGGAAGAGACTGATGAAGAAACAATGAAACAGGTAGAAGAGACTGGTGACTGCCAATGATGAAAGTGACAGGGACAATAATCATATGTTAAATAAATGAATAACTAACATATTTAACTTATTGTTTTGATCATGTTTCCCATGTTAAAAAACTTTCATGAAATTGAGTCCACACTGGAACTCAGCATACTTGCCTCAAAATGCAATTGAGGAAAATGTATATTAAAAATAATATTTGATATTCACAATAACTCCATGAAATGGGGTTTTGCATTTGAATAAACTGATATGGAGAGGGAACTTCTCTAAGTTTACCCAGCTAACAAAATAGTAATAAAACTAGGATTTAGGCTCAGTTCTGAATAATTACAAAGCCAAATATTTTTCCACAACAGTATTCTGTTTCAACTTGAAGAGAATGTTTTATCATCAGCTTATTGCATGGCATAAATCTTAGGACGGTTGGCTATGAAAAAGTGATGCACAAGAATGTACTTTTTCAAGGATTGGATATTTCGTTGTCTCAATATATACCTGTTGTCTGATTCCCACCAAACCTCTTTTCTGTCTGAGCAACAATGAGGTCCCTTTTGTTTCCTGCACCTTAAATCATGACTCAGCCCTTCCCTTGCCTCTGTCCCAGACAGCCTAGTGTAATTCTGTTCATTTTAAAATAATTTTATTACACAGTGGCTGATTTTTCCATTATAACCTTGCTATAAAGATCAAAACTAACATTTATAAAGGTGATAAAAATTGTCAGTTGTTTCCCAAATGCTATGGATAATTATGATTGCATATCAAGGAAAATGCATTGCTACAAAGATTTATTCCTCACAAATACTTCCCTTAACATCTTTTACTGTAGTTCAGCATTTATTGTTATCTGTCTCTCTGCTATGAAGAATAGGATGTAGTATGTGATCTTTCCTGTCTGCTGCCAATGAAATTACTTTCTCCAATTCTTGCTCAGTTATGATTCACGTTGCTGGGCTTTCAGTGGGCCATTTATGATAAAGAACTTGAACATGGTTTTCTTAAACTAAACGATCTATTGTTCTGCCTTGAATATATGTTAGGATGGGAGAAGTGAGTATCATGGAGAGAAATCTGTAATTGGCCATAATTACAGACAAAGGTAGAAAGTGGAAGGGATTGTTCTCACAGTTTCAAAAAAAAAAATGGGCATCCTCCCTTTATAGAACACTATCTTAAGGTGGTAAAAATAAAAAAACAAAAAGATGTGGTCCTTTCCTTTGAGAACTTGCTAAAATAGTGGAAGGAACAGATTTACATGCATATAATTATAGAACCATGTTATGAATGCAATAATATAATTGTGAATCTGTGGGTGAATCATAATGTGGTACCTAATGAGAAATACAAATAAAATCCTAACCCCTGAATCAATTGAACAGACTGCCTCTTGGTCAAGGAAACCTCAGAAAAACCTTAAAATCTGAGTTCCTGCCATGACAGATGGGAGATCAGACATGCCTCGTTATCTCCCCTCCCTTGCTAAACACAATTAGGCTTTCTACAGTAAGGGTTAAACAGAAACCTGCCCTTGTGAGACTCGCACCACCACTGATATCTGCAAACCACCTGACACTGGACTTCTCTTTTTGCGGTTTCAACACAGCAATTGACCAGCATTCCTTCTGATAAGAGACCACCAATAACCTAGTGGCTCTTGCCAGTCAACAGAGGCTGTGCACAGAGGGCCCTGGTGTCTTCTGATTCACCTTTTGGTGCATAGAGTCTAATCATGACACATTCAAATGTTAAGTCCCCACTCCAAAGGGAACATGGGATGCATGTTGCTTACATTAGCCTACTATTCATGCCTGTGCCTCTTCTTTGTGAATATTCATAGTTTTTTCTATAGCCTGTTGAATACGTATTATCTTATATGTGTAATATATTTGGTCATCCCATTCAGCATAAATCTCTGTCTTACTCTTCATACTGTCGAAGTGTCTCTTTCCAACTTCTAGCTGGAGGATATGCTTCACAGCCTGTCAGAACGGTCACCCTACAGGCTACTACCCTTTATGAGAAAGTCCACCTTTCTAAATTTATGAATCTCATCATTCCTCAGTTGACAGTACACATCCTGAATGTGTTAATGAAACCTTGCAGGAAGAGATAATTCTTCAGCTAAGTCTATTTTCTTGAGATAGAATTTCACTCTTGTTGCCCAGGCTGGAGGGCAACAGCGCGGTCTCGGCCCACTGCAACCTCTGTCTCCTGGGTCCAAGCAATTCTCCTGCTTCAGCCTCCCAAATAGCTGGGATTACAGGTGTCCACCAGCATGCTCAGCTAATTTTTGTATTTTTAGTAGAAACAGGGTTTTACCATGTTGGCCAGGCTAGTGGCGAACTCCTGACCTCTGGTGATTCACCCACCTCAGCCTCCCAAAGTGCTGGGATTACAGACATGAGCCACTGCACCCAGCCCTTCAGCTAAGGCTGAAATGGTAAGAGTAAAGGAAAGTGTAGAAGGGAACCTGGGGCTGAATCGTAGTATAGAGCCCCATTGATATAAGTTACTCCATCTTAGAAAATGACTTCATCTTACATTTTTAAAGGCATCATGCCAACAAGGGCCAGATGTTTTGCCTAATCAAGAAAGACTGCATCCAACCAGATAAGGACATAACAAAGTCACTCTTCCACTATCAGTTCTTACTAGAGGACTCTGTGTCCATAAAAGAGCAGGATTTCAGCAGCTTGAAACAGCCACCTTAAAAGACACCATCTTGTTATCACTTGAGATAAGCATCTTGCATTTGCCACTGAAGGCTTTGCCCACAACGAAAACTCTTCTTTACAAGGTTATTGATGGACCACCAGGGCCTGAGTAGGCTATTCTTTTTGTTCATGTCACTCTCAATGGACTGGTTCCTTAACTCATTTCCAGTCCCTTTATTCTTGATGATAAATGTTACTTTGTTTGTTGTACAATGTGTAATCTATTACATTTATAGACTGATTAAATATACTGTAATTCATGGACTGCAATACTGACTGACTTGTTGAATGACTTGAGCCTGTTTGCCCATGGCTCTGACTACTGAGTGAACAGGAAGTTTTAAGGCGAATTGCCTCCTCGGGAACCCCATGTAGCTCATGGATTTTATGATTGAAATAGCATCAAGAAAATTCTGACATTGCAGAAAAATACAAACATGCATGGACCTAGTTATCTCTGACCTTGTACCACTCATGATAACAGCAGAAAAGTTCATTAACTGTTCCATAAAACTCTCTTTAAGACTTTTTTCTGTCTTATTTTTGTTGAATCTCCAGTTTGTTGCATATTGTCATGTAATCAAGTTGAATGAATGAAATGCCTTAAACCAATGATTGGAATCATTATCTTCAAATAACAGCTCTGCAAACAGAGCAGAATCCAATGGGAGGACAGAGAATGTCTGAGAAAAAAATATGGAAACTATAGATCATCTATTGTGTTTGACCCTATAAAGATGCTTTACAGTTTAGTGACAGTTTGGGGAAAAGTAGCTACTATACAAAAAGAAGAGCAAAACTGGAGGCCATTGTCAACTTTATGAAAATCCAGTAACTGTGCAAGAAGAGAATTACAATCATAGTAGTAATCATATTATTAATAATTAATACTAGTTTTAGTGATGCTCAAAGTATTATAGTATACTTCAGATATTATTAATGATACATTCATAGTAATTTTAACAGTAAATACTGATTAAGCCAAAAATTCAAATGTGATCCTACTGTGACAATGAAGAGAAAGAAGTGATCATTGTAGGGTAAGAATGAAGTGATTGGTGAAAGAATGATGGCACCTTATCTTTAATAAACAGATGTCAATAAATTATGTGCATATTTGAAAAATCAGTACAGAGGAATACAAGCATATAATTTAAAATGGGTTAATTTCCAAAGGAAATAACAAGAAAGTATTATCTATGGGGAGTTAGTGGTAAGGTAGAAGTGAGACAGGAGTTTATATGTGGCTTGTAATATTATTTGACATTTAAAACTACATACATTAATCATGAGTAGGTTCAAATGGTAATTATAATAAATAATTTTAACTGAACACACATGTGTATGTAAAAGCATTAAAAATGACTACAAGAACACAAAACAAAATCTCAAATGTGATTTCTTCAAGGTTTGTGATGTTCTCTTTCTATGTTATATAATTCAGCCTGTGTGAATTTGTATAATTAATATGGCATCAATCAGAATAGGCTATTTTGTTCTAGGGAAACAAGCAAACTCCACATATCATAGTAGCTTATGAAAACGTTATTTATCAGCCATTTTGTATTGCCATTGTGAGTCGGATGAGAACAGTGTTCCATGTCTCCTGACTGGGCAGCCACTATATTAAGTCTTGCTGGTCACCATGGAAAAAATAAAAACAACAGATCCACTCAAAAATGCTCTAAAAATCAATTAAGTATTCAACTGAGAAGTGACATATGTGAATTTTAATCTCATCTTCCAGAAATAGCCACATGATCTTACCTAAACCTAAGGGCATGGAGGTACAAAGCCATTCTGTGCACGGAAGACAAATAACTTAAAATAACTGCTGAACAAGATGAATGACAACTTAAAACATAAAAGCTTTTGTGAACAAAATTGTATGTATTTGAATTTTAGAAAATAAAGTTTTTAGACTGGGCGCGGTGTTTCATGCGTGTAATCCCAGCACTTTGGGAGGCCAAGGTGGGCAGATCACCAGGTCAGGAGATAGACACCATCCTGGCCAACATAGTGAAACCCTGTCTCTACTAAAATACAAAAAATGAGTTGGGCATGGTGGTGTGCGCTTGTGTTCCCAGCTACTCGGGAGGCTGAGGCAGGAGAATTGCTTGAACCCGGGAGGCAAAGGTTGCAGTGAGCCGAGATCGCACCACTGCACTCCAGCCTAAGACAGAGAGAAACTCCATCTCAAAATATAATAATAAAATAAAAATAAATAAAGTTTTGAAAACTGCAATGTTCTCCATTGATGCACTATATTTCTCAGCTAAAGAAAAAAGTCTAGGAAGGGCTTTAGAAACCAAAAGAATACTGATTTTTAAGAAAAGTATATCTTCCTTGACAGCTCTTTGATTAATGCTTCTTTTACATTTTTATTTCTAAGGCTATAAATTATAGGGTTCAGCATAGGGATTACTGTGGTATAAAATACAGCTACCATTTTACCCTGTTCAACAGATTCCTTTGAGGGGGGTCTGAGATACATGAAGAAAAGGGTTGCATAGAATATAGTGACAGCTGTCAGATGGGAGCCACAGGTAGAAAAAGCTTTTTGCCTGCCCTCTGTAGAGCGAATCTTTAAAATAGCAGGGAAAATGTAAAGGTAGGAAATAAATATGAAGAGAGAAAAAGAAAGGTTCCAGCCAGCCACAATAAACATTGACAACTCCTTGTTGTAGGTGTCAGAACAAGCCAGCTTAATCAGTGGTGGGTCCGCACAGTACAAGTGATTAATTTCACTGGGGCCACAGAAGGCTAGGTTGTAGGTCCACATGGTCTCCATCAGGCCAGTGAGCGCTCCATACACATAAGGCACCGTGATGAGGAAAGAGCACACACTCTTGGACATTCTGCTGCCATAAAGCAGAGGGTTGCAGATGGCCATGTACCGGTCAAAGGCCATCACAGCCAGGATGTAGATCTCAACATGGACCAAGGCGATAAAAAGGTAACACTGCACAAGACAGGCAGGATAGGAAATGCTTTTCTTCTCTGAAAGGAAAATCTCCAGCATCTTTGGAGTCACATTGGAAGAGAAGCACAGATCCACGAAGGATAAGTGGCTCAGGAAAAAGTACATGGGCATGTGGAGCCGGGCGTTGGCCTGGATGAGGACAATCATGCCAAGGTTCCCTGCCACCGTGACCATGTAAATGGCCAGAAACAGCGTGAAGAGGAGAATTTGTAATTCCCGGCTACTGGTCAGTCCCAGGAGAATGAACTCAGTCACCAACGTGCAGTTTCTTCTCATAATTTCCTTCAGTGGAAGAAAGGAACTTTACATATATATTGGATTACAATACAATAGCAACATGATTATTACTATTACAGTAATGATCTTTTACCAAAAAAGTCCCCTCTTTTCGGCAGTTTTCCTCATTCTATTTCTACTGAACTTTGTTTCAGGTAAACTAAACTAGGGATATTCAAAGCAGCTCTCTACCTTTTGTGATACTGCCCTTTATTTTTCTTGTTTTCTTTCCATTTTCTTTCTTTTCACTCCCTTCAAATTCAGCTTCTGTTTTTCTATTCTTCTTCTCTCGTTTCTCCTCCCCTTATTCTGCCTCTCCTTTTATTTGAGAAATGTACTTTATAGGTGGACTTGCCCCAAAACATAACATTCAGAACTAAGCAATTTCTTTTTTCCCGATTATAATACTGGGCAGAGAATGCGCGTAAAGAGAGAAAAGGACAAGTATCAAAAAGCAATATTTGCCCGAGGATCTTGTTCTTTGTGAATAGTTTTCACCAATCCGATCCCCTCCTGGAGAGGCCTGAGCAAACAGGTTGGGCTCATTTGTTGCTTTCTTATTCCTCCAGGCTCAGTGCAATAGGGATTCTCCAGGCAGGGCATGATTTTTTCCCCCTTATTTTGAAAAGTGTCTGTATATTTGCCTTTTGAGGGTTGCACAGCTATTAAATTCTCTAGCCATTAACACTCTCTTTGAATTTTTTGGAGGAAATTTTCCATTATGTGGAGTTAAGACTCATGGAAATTCTCTCCTCTTGATCTTCCACTTCTAGTTTCCACTGAGAGCCCAGATTCTCTGTTTAGAAAGGAGTAGTCAGGGCAGGTGTGGTGGCAGGTGCCTGTAGTCCCAGCTACTCAGGAGGCTGAGGAAGGAGAATGGCGTGAACCCGGGAGGTGGAGCTTGCAGTGAGCCAAGACGGTGCCACTGCACTCCAGCCTGGACGACAGAGCCAGATGCTATCTCAAAAAAAAAAAAAAAAAAAAAAAAACCATAAAGCAGTAGGCAGGGGTCAGATGTTAGTCCCTGCTTGTCTTAAGTAAGTTCATGACTCAAGGTTGCAAAATATTTTTTCATCTAATTGATTACAGTGAAGTTTGAAGATCAGGCTGATGTTGCAAAGAAACACTGATTCTGTGTGGTTTGATCTGCTCAGCCTCCACACCTGCCTAGGCTGCTATCTGTTCTCTAAGCCTGGTCTTTTAACCGCACATTGATTTAGGAGCCCTAACATCCTTTCAGAATGTTCCGGTTTTGCTTAGCATAACCAGAGCTGTGTTCTGTTACTTACAACAACAACAAAAACTGTTAACACTGATATTAATGAAATGTACCTTCTATTTTTCTATATAAAAATCATCTATATTCACAAGAACAACTTATAGAAGGTTATTTTTGAATATCTGAAACAAAGATTTTATTTGTGATTTATACAACATTGAGTAAAAGCTGTGTCTACATCTATTCAATCATAGTAGTGATGTACCCTCATTCATTTTTATATATCAAGCTCCTGTCAGATTTCACCTTTGTTTCTTTGTTTAATGTTGTTTTTGCAATAATTTATATACAGTGAAATTCACATATTTAAAGTGCCCAACTTCGTGTGTTTGACAAATGCACACATCTGGTTGACATTCTTAAGTTTTAGGACTCAACCAAACAAAAAGATGAATGCCTTGATAAAAATGCAATAGGCTTAGCATAAAATCAATTCACAGGATCTGGAGTTAGATATTTCTGAAATGCTGCTCTATTCTTTTGACATGTTCCTTATTCTGTGTTTTAGTTTTACCACTAATTTAACCAGCACTTACATGGTGTTTCTTATAAGCCAAACGCTAATCTATTTTATAAGTTTTAACACATTCAACCCTCAAACCGATTCTATGACACTCTGCCTGTAATAGGTATGGATAATAGCATATTTCCCTCATGGTTAGTACAGAAGGAAATTCCACTACGAACCATAAAGCATACTGGTTTATGGTACTGGTAGAAACATGTGCTTTGGAGTCAACTGGTTGAGATCACACTGTGATGTCAGAACTTCTGATCTGAGTAGTCTGGGTCATATTTCTTAATAACTCTGGGCTATAGTTTTTTTCTATTACAGATGAAATTAACAAACACAAAAGTGCTATTTTTAGGATTTCACAAAATGGAGTATGTAATATGCGTAGCACTGTGCCCAATGTGTGGTAAACCCTTAATAAATATTAGCTTTCATTTATATTGAGTGAAAGATCCGAGAGCATGCCTCTTATATTTTTATGCCATTAACTTCCATCCTCATTAATCAAAACTTTAACAAATAAAAGTACCTTAAATACTAACTGTCTACATTTTTCTGGTAATTGGCATTTTTCTTTCTACCTAGTCATTTAATCATCACAATCATATATCTAACTCTGAAAATACATACGATTGTATAGCAAGTAGAGTTCCAGGATTAAAAACACATGCAGAAACTTACCTATGAATAAGGGAAGAGCTGTCCTTACAAAGAATATCAATGGCTTTTCTGGTGACAAATACAGGAATAATTTATAATATTTGTATGATGACTTTATTTCCCTAAGGGATTTCACAGATATGCAAAAATGAAGCAATTACTCTGTTAGATTTTTTTCTCACTGAATAATTTCTCTAGAGAGATGACATTTGGCACAACACAAATTTAAAATGGGAACTCACAACTGTCTGGTCCTTCTCTGCCTTATGTTTCAGTCTCAGCATTTTCCTTCTTACATTAGAAAATCCATATGATAACATTCATGACTGCCATGGATTCTCACATTGCCTTAGGTTTACCATGTTACTTTCAACTTAATTCAAATTTTCTGATACAGTTTCTCTCCTACCAGTGTCACAAACTTTGTGTCAAAATTCTATTAGCATTTTACATTTCTTAATCTGTGTTATGGACTAGATTGTGCCTCTTCCCTCACTCTCCAAAATTCATATGCTGAAGTTCCAGCTCCAAGCCCCACAGAGCGTGACTGTTGGAGACACGATATTGAAAGAGAACATTTAAGTAAGATAAGGTCTAGTGGGTGAGCTGTGCCCTAATCCAATACGACTTGCATCCTTATAAGAAGAGATTAGAATACAGATACACACAGAAAAAGAAAGTGTAAAGATGTCGGGATAAGATGATCATCCACAAGATAAAAAGAGAACTCAGAATGAAACCAATTTTGCCCACACCTTGATCTTGGACTTCTAGCCTCTAGAACTGTGAGGAAATAAATCTCCATGTTAAAGTCACCAAGTTCATGGTACTTATTTGTGGCAGCCCTAGCAAACTAATATCCTCTGTGTACTGATGGGTAAATAGAATGCTTTGATATTGGAATGAAGCTTTGCTTGCTTGAAGTCTAGTACTATTTTTATTCGTTTTTAGTAACCTTTATATTGAAGTCTAATTTACACACAGAAAGTGTGCACAAAATGTAGGCGTACAGCTTCATGAATTTTTACAAAGTGAACATACTTGTATTTACTTGCCTCTAAATCCTCAAATAGAACATTAACAGTACTGCACTATCTCTCTGCTTGCCCTTTCCTAGTCACTAACCTCAAATTAACTACATCTTCACTTTTAACACTGTACATTAATTGTGTCTGCTTTTGAGTTTTCCATAATAGAAATTATATAGTGCATATTCTGTTAGGTCTAGCCTTCCAATGAACACTACATTGGTGCTAAATATTATGTTGGTGATTTTTATTCAAAATGAGGAGTGTCATGAATATGTAAATAATTCCTTCATCTCCACAGCTGTATAGTAAGTACACCAAAATTAATAAATCCTTCCTACTATTGATACACATATAGGATACTTCCAGGTGTGGCTGTTACAAAATTCAATCTTGTGCATATCTCTTCACGAACACATTCATGTATTTCTGCCTGTTAGTACTTTGGGCAGTAGTATTGGTTTATGGAGTATAAATATGTGCAGCTTAAATTTATGCTGCCTAGTAGTTTTCCATACTGTTTATATCCATTTGCATTCCCACTAGCATTATATGAGAGGATCAGTTGTTCCACAGTCTCTCCAATGCTTAACAATATCAGTTTTTCTGTCATTCTGCAACATATAGACACAGATATATAGGTACAGATATATAAAGATACAGATATCTTGTAATGTACACTTCCCTAATTATTATTAAAGTTGAGCACAAAGTCATAAGTTACTTGGTTCTTTAAATATGTTTTTATATAGCACCAGTTCATATTTTGCCGTTTTTTTCTACTATCTGTTTGTTTGTTTTTTAACCGGGTGATATTTTAACACCACCAATAGCCTTACTAACTTTGAAAGGCTGTTTTTTCTTTACTCTGGGTTGTGGTTTCTTTTGTGATTTGTGAAGGTGCTGATCAAGCCCATGGAGATTTACCTGTAGATGCTGAAAAAGGTGTTGGCCAGATTGAGGTTGCTGGTCAGAGGTGCTTTAAGGATGTCCTGGGCCTGGAAGAGGTGGCTCTGGGCTGGATGCCAGCAGCTGCCTACTGTTTATATCAGATCCCCACACGAGAACTTCAGGAAAAATTTGATTGAAGAACTGAAGAGACAAGAGGTAGTCCTAAAGGGTACTTCATGAAGCAGAGCATTGGGAACTTCTGTCACACAATTAGACTTATATAAGCAGTGGCCGATAACCAAGAAAAACCGAAATTTGAGGTGGGTCAATCCTAAAATATTTTATTTCTGAGGTGGAGAAAAATACCACTTGTAGACAGCACAAAATCCTTTGAAAATAATAAGACCTTTCAGGCAGTTTATGATGCTATTGCATAGCAAGGCCAATGTCAGGCAGATGACAAAGTGAATTTTTGTTTTATTCTGTTTAGCAACATGGATGGCCACCTCTCTGAACTTGATGGATGAATGCCTTTCCCAGTGAACTATGGTGCCAGTTCAGAGGACTCACTGCTGCAGGACTGTAGAGATTAGGCTGCCAAGGTCTGTAGAAAATTTACTGAGGAGGAAGGAGAGAAAGGCAGCCTCTCTGCTGTAACCCTCTCCAAGACAGTCTCATGAGAGGGACTTAGCTGTTTCTTCCTCTTCCTCTCAATGTGAAAATTTATATACCTACCTATCCACTCTAAAATGCTTCAATGCTCTCCCTCTCCCTCTCCTTCCACGGTCTCCCTCTCCCTCTCCCTCCATGGTCTCCCTCTCCCTCTCCCTCTCTCTCCACGGTCTCCCTCTGATGCCCAGCCGAGGCTGGACTGTATTGCCGCCATCTCGGCTCACTGCAACCTCCCTGCCTGATTCTCCTGCCTCAGCCTGCCGAGTGCCTGGGATTGCAGGCATGCCCCGCCACACCTGACTGGGTTTTGTATTTTTTGGTGGGTTTCGCCATGTTGGCTGGGCTGGTCTCCAGCTCCTGACTGCGAGTGATCTGCCCGCCTCAGCCCCCCGAGGTGCCGGGATTGCAGACGGAGTCTTGCTCACTCAGTGCTCAATGTTACCCAGGCCGGAGTGCAGTGGCGTGATCTCAGCTTGCTACAACCTCCACCTCCCAGCTGCCTGCCTTGGCCTCCCAAAGTGCCCAGATTGCAGCCTCTGCCCAGCCGCCACCCCGTCTGGGAAGTGAGGAGCCTCTCTGCCTGGCCGCCCATCGTCTGGGATGTGAGGAGCCCCTCTGCTCGGCCACCCAGTCTGGGAAGTGAGGAGCGCCTCTGCCTGGCCACAACCCCGTCTGGGAACTGAGGAGTGTCTCTGCCCGACCGCCACCCCGTCTGGGAGGTGAGGACCATCTCTGCCCGGCTGCCCCGTCTGAGAAGTGAGGAGCTCCTCCGCCTGGCCGCCACCACATCTGAGAAGTGAGGAGCCCCTCCGCCCGGCAGCCACGACGTCTGGGAAGTGAGGAGCCCCTCCGCCTGGCAGCCACCCCGTCCGGGAAGTGAGGAGCGTCTCAACCCAGCAGCCGCCCTGTCCAGGAGGTGGGGGTCAGCCCCTGCCCGGCCAGCCGCCCCGTCCGGGAGGGAGGTGGGGGGCAGCCCCTGCCCGGCCAGCCGCCCCGTCCGGGAGGGAGGTGAGGGGCAGCCCCCGCCCAGCAGCCGCCCCGCCCGGGAGGTGGGGGGTGCCTCTGCCTGGCCGCCCCGTCTGGGAAGTGAGGAGCCCCTCTGCCCGGCCGCCACCCCGTCTGGGAGGTGTACCCAACAGCTCATTGAGAACGGGCCATGATGACGATGGCAGTTTTGTCAAATAGAAAAGGGGGAAATGTGGGGAAAAGAAAGAGAAATCAGATTGTTACTGTGTCTGTGTAGAAAGAAGTAGACATAGGAGACTCCATTTTGTTCTGTACTAAGAAAAATTCTTCTGCCTTGGGATGCTGTTAATCTATAACCTTACCCCCAACCCCTTGCTCTCTGAAACATGTGCTGTGTCCACTCAGGGTTAAATGGATTAAGGGCAGTGCAAGATGTGCTTTGTTAAACAGATGCTTGAAGGCAGCATGCTCGTTAAGAGTCATCACCACTCCCTAATCTCAAGTACCCAGGGACACAAACACTGCAGAAGGCCGCAGGGTCCTCTGCCTAGGAAAACCAGAGACTCTTGTTCACATGTTTATCTGCTGACCTTCCCTCCACTATTGTCCTATGACCCTGCCAAATCCCCCTCTCCGAGAAACACCCAAGAATGATCAATAAATACTAAAAAATAAATAAATAAATAAATAAATAAATAAAGGTGCTGAGAACATTAAAAAAAATGTAAAATGCTTCAATGCCTATAAAACACAGAGTCTCTCCTTCGGCCTGCAGATATGCTCGGAACTCTACATATTATATATAATTATTGCTTTATATAATCAGTCTTTGCATATATATGTACACATACATATATATACACACATATATATGGTCTTAGAATTTTAATTTTCACACTTATTTCAATGATTAAATATCTTTATTTTATAATTTGCATCAAGTAATCCTAATATCTGTAATAAGTTGAAGGTATTCATTTGTGCTTTTTATTTCTTATTTTCCTGGAAAATGTCTGTCAATTAGAACCTTATCTGCGGGATATCTTTGAAGTCTGAGTAGTTGATAATTCATTCTCTGACTTATGTTTATATTTGCTTATTCCAGTGTCATGAGGTTTCTTCTAACCTGGGCCTCTTTATGTTTTGTTTTTTGTTTGCTTGTTTTTGTTTTTGTTTATGTTTGTTTTGAGACAGAGTCTCCTTCTGTCACCCAGGCTGGAGTGCAGTGGCTCAATCTCCACTCACTGCAAGCTGCGCCTCCCAAGTTCAGGCCATTCTTCTGCCTCAATCTCCTGAGTAGCTAGGACTACCGGCGCCCACCACCACGCCCGGCTAATTTTTTGTACTCTTAGTAGAGACGGGGTTTCACCGTGTTAGGCAGATGGTCTCGATCTCCTGACCTCGTGATCCAACCGCCTGGGCCTCCCACAGTGCTGGGATTTCAGGTGTGAGCCACCACGCCAGGCCTATTTCATGTTTTTTTAGCTTCAGATTTGATAGCCCATCAAAGCAGTGTAAATATAAACGCTGAATTAATATGACCATTAATCTATTGTCATAAATTCTTAAATAAGACTTTTTAACTCCTCCATGAAACAAAGCCTAAACGGACTACTTTCATCCTTGTTGTTGCTATTGTTGACTCTGTCCTACTCTAGAGGTTGCAGCCCTTCAATAATCCGAATTTCCTGAGGGCATCTCTGTTCTAATTTCTCACCTTGCACACACCTCATCATTAGTCTCTTGTTTTCCTTGTATGTGATTATATCTTAAGTTCTAGGTTACCTCTAGGGGAACTATAGGCCTCCACACCCAAAAACACACATCTTCAAGATCATTACAACCACATGTTATACCTTTTGGGTTGATGTGGTTTTAGACATGCATTGAACAGATTATCTGTTAGCCTTGGGTCTCCTTAGACAGACTTTTAGGTAACATTCAGTTTAGAATCCTACTGGTCATTTATTTTTCCTCTAAAAAGCCAAGAAATAAACCAGATATGGACTGTGGAAACATAAGTGTGCCTCACTGTGGACCAAAGCATTGGTGTGTTTTAGGCTGGAGATGAGGTTGGTACAGGCAGAGGAAACAGCTGAGATGACAACTGAGTGTGCAAGGGATGAGGCTTACATTTTAGGTTGGACATAGTAAAGTGGAATGCTGACTTCCTCTGTAAGATAGGCAAAAGTATCTAGTAGAGTTTAGCAGAAGTGCTCTTTTTTAAACCTTATTACAGCCTGGGCACAGTGGCTTACCCATGTAATGCAAACTCTTTTGGAGGCCCAGGCAGGTAGATCACTTGCACTCAGCAGTTCAAGACCAGTCTGGGCAACATGATGAAACCCCGTCTCTACAAAAAATACAAAAATTAGTGTGGTATGGTGGTGCACACCTGTAGTCCCAGCTACTGTGGCAGGGGTGAGGGGCGTAAGTGGGAGGATGGTTTGAAACCCTGAGATCAAGGTTGCTGTAAGCTGTGATCGTGCCACTGCACTCCAGTCCATCCTGGGTGATGGAGTGAGATGCTGTTTCAAAAAAAAAAAAAAAATAGCTTAATATATGTTTAAGAAGCAGTTTAAAACTATATGCCTAACTCCTTCCAAAAAGAAAACCCAGGTCTGGTTTTAAGGGTTTTATTTTCTAAAATACAAATTAGATTTTTTTTAATTTACATTGATTCCTCACTATAGAAATTTTTACTTTGGGGTATGGGCAGGCAAAACTATATTGATATCAAACTATCTGTTAATTGATGTAAATAGTAAATACTCATATTTCTTTTATTCACACTTCATAAAAATTCCCTAACCCTTCAAGGAAAACGTATAATTTTGGATAAATTTGTATTGCACTAAGCTCTATGAAAAAATTATAGGCTAAATAAAATGACAGCATGACAAAAATCAATACTGATGTTTATTTAGGAAACAATTTTCTTTTGAACAGTTCTTTGGATAAAGCCTTTTTCACATCCTTGTTCCTCAGACTGTAGATCATGGGATTAACATGGGGATCACAGTGGTATAAAGTACAGCTACCATTTGTCCTTGCTCCATGGACTCTTCTGATGGAGGTCTGAGATACATGAAGAACAGAGTTGCATAGAAAATAGTAACAGCTGTCAGATGGGAGCCGCAGGTAGAAAAAGCTTTTTGCCTGCCCTCTGTAGAGCGAATCCTTAAGATAGCAGGAAAAATGTAAAAGTAGGAAATAAATATGATGAAGAGAGAAAAAGAAAGATTCCAGCCAGCCACAACAAACATTGACAACTCCTTGTTGTAGGTGTCAGAACAAGCCAGCTTAATCAGTGGTGGGTCCGCACAGTACAAGTGATTAATTTTGTTGGGGCCACAGAAGGCTAGGTTGTAGGTCCACATGGTCTCCATCAGGCCAGTGAGCGCTCCATACACATAAGGCACCGTGATGAGGAAGGAGCACACACTTTTGGACATTTTGCTGCCATAAAGCAGAGGGTTGCAGATGGCCATGTACCGGTCAAAGGCCATCACAGCCAGGATGTAGATCTCAACGTGTACCAAGGTGATATAAAGGTAACACTGCACAAGACAGGCAGGATAGGAAATGCTTTTCTTCTCTGAAAGGAAAATCTCCAGCATCTTTGGGGTCACACTGGAAGAGAAGCACAGATCCAGGAAGGATAAGTGGCTCAGGAAAAAGTACATGGGCGTGTGGAGCCGGGCATTGGCCTGGATGAGGGCAATCATGCTGAGATTCCCTGCCACCGTGACCATGTAAATGGCCAGAAACAGCATGAAGAGGAGAATCTGTAATTCCTGGTGATTCGTCAGTCCCAGGAGAATGAACTCAGTCACCAACGTGAAGTTCCTTCTCATAATTTCCTTCAGTGGGAGAAAGGAACTTTACATATATATTGGATTGCAATACAATAGCAACATGATTATTACTATTATTACCAGTAGAGTAATAATCTTCTTACCAAAAGTTTTCCCCTCTTTTCAGCAGTTTTCCTCATTTTATTTCTAATGAACTTTGTTTCAGGTAAACTAAAGTAGGGATATTCAAAGCAGCTCTCTGCCTTTTTTGATACTGCCCTTTATTTTTCTTGTTTAATGTCCCTTTGTCTTTCTTTTCATTCCCTTCTAATTCAGCTTCTGTCTCTATTCTTCTTCTCTTCTTTCTCCTTCTCTTATTCTGCCCCTCTTTATATTTGAGAAATGTACTTTATAGGTGGACTTGCCCCAAAACATAACATTTAAAACTAACCAATTTCTTTATTCCTGATTATAATTCTGGCAGAGAATGAGTTTAGAGAGAGGAAAGAACAAGATATCAAAGAGCAATAATTGACTGAATGATCTTGTTCTTTGTGAATAGATTTCACCAGTTCAATCCCCTCTTGGAGAAGCCTGAGCAAACAAGTGGGGCTCACTTGTTGCTTTCTTCTTCCTCCAGACTCAATGCAATATAGATTTTCCAGGCAGGGCATGATTTGTTCCCCTTATTTTGAAAAATATCTACATATTTGCGTTTCGAGGGTTGCACAGCTATTAAATTCCAGCCATTAACACTCCACTTGAATTTTTTGGAGGAAATTTTCCAATGTGTCAAGTTGAGAGTCATGGAAATTCTGTCCTCTTGATCTTCCACTTCTAGTTTCCACTGAGAGATGAGATTCTCTGTTTAGAAAGGCTTAAGCAGGGGTCAGATGCTAGCCTCTCCTTGTCTTAAGGGAGTGAGTTAATGACTCAAGTTTAAGAAAATTCTTTTTCATCTAATTCATTACAGTGAGGTTTGAAGATCAGGCTGATGTTGCAAAGAAACACTGATTCTGTGTGGTTTGATCTGCTCAGCCTCCACACCTGCCTAGGCTGCTATCTGTTCTCTAAGCCTGGTCTTTTAACCACACATTGATTTAGGAGCCCTAACATCCTTTCAGAATGTTCCGGTTTTGCTTAGCATAACCAGAGCTGTGTTCTGTTACTTACAACAACAACAAAAACTGTTAACACTGATATTAATGAAATGTACCTTCTATTTTTCTATGTAAAAATCATCTATATTCACAAGAACATCTTATAGAAGGTTATTTTTGAATATCTGAAACAAAGATTTTATTTGTGATTTATACAACATTGAGTAAAAGCTGTGTCTACATCTATTCAATCATAGTAGTGATGTACCTTTGAAGGGGTGGCCTGCCCCTCCACACCTGTGGGTATTTCTAGTTGGGTGGGATGAAAGACTGAGAAAAGAAATAAGACACAGAGACAAAGTACAGAGAAACAACAATGGGCCCAGGGGACTGGCACTCAGCATATCAAGGACCTGCACCAGCCTCTGAGTTCCCTCAGTTTTTATTGATTATTATCTTCATTATTTCAGCAAAAAGGAATGTAGCAGGCGGGCAGGGTGATAATAAGAAGGTCAGCAACAAACATGTGAGCAATAGAATCTATGTCATAATTAAGTTCAAGGGAAGGTACTATGACGGGACATGCACATAAGCCAGATTTATGTTTCTCTCCACCCAAACATCTCAGTGGAGTAAAGAATAACAAGGCAGCATTGCTGCAAACGTGTCTCACCTCCCACCATAGGGCAGTTTTTCTCTGATCTCAGAATTGAACAAATGTACTATCGGGTTTTATACCGAGACATTCAGTCCCCAGGGGCAGGCAGGAGACAGTGGCCTTCCTCTATCTCAACTGCAAGAGGCTTTCCTCTTTTACTAATCCTCCTCATTACAGACCCTTTATGGGTGTCGGGCTGGGGGATGGTCAGGTCTTTCTCATGCCACGAGGCCATATTTCAGACTATCACATGGGGAGAAACCTTGGACAATACCCGGCTTTCAAGGGCAGAGGTCCCTACGGCTTTCCGCAGTGCAATGTGCCCCTGGTTTCAGACCATATTTCAGACTATCACATGGGGAGAAACCTTGGACAATACTCCGCTTTCAAGGGCAGAGGTCCCTGCGGCTTTCCATAGTGCATTGTGCTCCTGGTTTATCGAGACTAGAGAATGGCGATGACTTTTACCAATGTATACTGCTTGTAAACATTTTGTTAACAAGGCATGTCGTGCACAGCCCTAGATCCCTTAAACCTTGATTTCATACAACACATGTTTTTGTGAGCTCCAGGTTGGGTCAAAGTGGTTGGGTCAAAGTGGCTGGGGCAAACCTACAAATTAACAACATCTCAGCAAAGCAATTGTTTAAAGTACAGGTCTTTTTCAAAATGGAGTCTCTTATGTCTTTCCTTTCTACACAGACACAGTAACAGTCTGATCTCTCTTTCTTTTCCCTACATACCTTCATTCATTTTTACATATCAAGCTCCTGTCAGATTTCACCTTTGTTTCTCTGTTTAATGTTTAATGTTGTTTATGCAATAATTTATATACAGTGAAATTCATATATTTAAAGTGCCCAACTTTGTGTATTTGACAAATGCACACATCTGGTTGACTTTCTTAAGTTTTAGGACTAGACCAAACAAAAAGATGAATGCCTTGATAAAAATACAATAGCCTTAGCATAAAATCAATTCACAGGATCTGGAGTTAGATATTTCTGAAATGCTGCTCTATTCTTTTGACATGTTCTTTATTCTGTGTTTTAGTTTTACCACTAATTTAACCAGCACTTACATGGTGTTTCTTATATGCCAAACACTAATCTATTTTATAAGTTTTAACACATTCAACCCTCAAACCAATTCTATGACATTTTGCCTATAATAGATATGGATAATAACATATTTCCATCATGGTTAGTAGAGGAGGAAATTCCACTACGAACCATAAAGCATACTGTACTGGTAGAAACATACGTTTGGGAGTCGACTGGTTGAGTTCACATTCTGATGTCAGAACTTCTGATGTGAGTAGTCTGGGTCATGTTTCTTAATAATTCTGGGCTATAGGTTTTTTCTATTACAGATGAAAGTAGCAAATACAAAAGCGCTGTTTTTCGGATTTCACAAAATGGGGTATGTGATATGCATAGCACTGTGCCCAATGTGTGGTAAACCCTTAATAAATATTAGCTTTCATTTATATTGAGTAAAAGATCCTAGAGCAGGCCTCTTATATTTTTATGCCATTAACTTCCATCCTCATTAATCAAAACTTTAACAAATAAAAGTACCTTAAATGCTAAGTGTCTACATTTTTCTGGTAATTGGCATTCTTCTTTCTACCTAGTCATTTAATCATCACTATCGTATCTCTAACTCTGATAATACATATGATTGTACAACAAGTAGAGTTCCAGGATTACAAACACATGCAGAAACTTATTTATGAATAAGGGAAGAGCTATCCTTACAAAGAATATCAATGGCTTTTCTGGTGACAAATACAGGAATAATTCATAATATTTGTATGATGACTTTATTTCCCTAAGGGATTTCACAAATATGCAAAGATGAAGCAATAACTCTGTTAGATTTTTTTTCTCGCTGAATAATTTCTCTAGAGAGATGACATTTGGCACAACACAAATTTAAAATGGGAACTCACAACTCTCTGGTCCTTCTCTGCCTTATGTTTCAGTCTCAGTATTTTCCTTCTTACATTGGAAAATCCATAAGATAACATTCATGTCTGCCATGGATTCTCACATTGCCTTAGGTTTACCATGTTACTTTCCACTTAATTCAACTTTTCTGATATAGTTTCTCTCGTACTAGTGTCACAAACTTTGTGTCAAACTTCTATTCGCCTTTCACGTTTCTTAATCTGTGTTATGGACTGGATTGTGCCCCTCCCCTCACTCTCCAAAATTCATATGCTGAAGTTCTAACTCCAAGCACCACAGAGCATGACTGTTGGAGACACAATATCTAAAGAGGACATTTAGTAAAATAAAGTCTAATGGGTAAGCTGTGCCCTAATCCAATATAACTTGCATCCTTATAAGGGAGATTAGAATACAGATACACGCAAAAAAAGAAAGTGTAAAGAGTTCGGGATAAGATGATCATCCACAAGCCAGAAAGAGAACTCAGAATGAAACCAATTTTGCCCACACCTTGATCTTGGACTTCTAGCCTCTAGAACTGTGAGGAAATAAATCTGCATGTTTAAGTCACCAAGTTCATGGTACTTATTTGTGGCAGCCCTAGCAAACTAATACCCTCTGTGTACTGATAGGTAAATAGAATGCTTTGATATTGGAATGAAGCTTTGCTTGCTTGAAGACTAGTACTATTTTTATTCGTTTTTAGTAACCTTTATATTGAAGTCTAATTTACACACAGATAATGAGCACAAAACGTAAGTGTACAGCTTCATGAATTATGATTTTTTTTTTTTTTTTTTGAGTCAGAGTGTCGCTCTGTTGACCAGGCTGGAGTGCAGTGGTGGGATCTCGGCTTACTGCAAGCTCCGCCTCCGGGTTCACGCCATTCTCCTGCCTCAGCCTCCCGAGTAGCTGGGACTACGGGTGCCCGCCACCACGCCTGGCTAATTTTTTGTATTTTTAGTAGAGACAGGGTTTCACTGTGCTGGCCAGGATGGTCTCAACCTCCTGACCTCGTGATTCACCTGCCTCGGCCTCCCAAAGTCCTGGGATTACAAGCACGAGCCACCGTGCCCGGCCTGCTTCATAAATTTTTACAAAGTGAACATACTTGTATTACTTGCTTCTAAATTCTCAAATAGAACATTACCAGTACTCCACCATCTGTCTTCATGCCCTTTCCTAGTCACTAACCTCAAATTAACTATATCTTTGCTTTTAACACTGTAGATTAATTGTGTCTGGTTTTGAATTTTCTGTAATAGAAATTATACAGTGCATATTTTGTTAGGTCTAGTCTCCAATGAACACTACATTGGTGCTAAATATTATGTTGGTGATTTTTATTCATGATGATGAGTGTGATGAATATGTAAATAATTCCTTCATCTGCACTGCTGTATAATAAGTACACCAAACTTTATATATAGGCTATTTTCAGATGTGGCTATTACAAAATTCAGTCTTGTGCATATCTCTTCATGAACATATTCATGCATTTCTGACGGCTATAACTATGAGTAGAAGTGCTGGCTTATGGAGTATAAATATGTCCAGCTTAAATTTATGCTGCCTAATAGTTTTCCAAACTGGTTATATCCATTTGTATTCTCACTAACATTATGTGAGAGATTCAATTGTTCCATAGTCCCACCAGTACTTAGCAATATCATTTTTTTCTTTTTGTCATTTAGCAACATATTCGTACAGATATATAAAAGCACAAATATCTTGTAATTGTAATGTGTACTTCCCTAATGATTATTAAAGTTGAGCACAAAGTCATATGTTACTTGGTTCTTTGAATACATTTTTATATAGCACCAGTTCTCATTTTGCTGGTTTTTCTACTATCTGTTTTTTAACAAGGTGACATACATTTGTTTTATTACACTTTAAGCTCTGGGATACATGTGCAGAACCTGCAGGTTTGTTACATAGGTATATATGTGCTATGGTGGTTTGCTGCACCCATCAACCTGTAATCTACATTAAGTATTTCTCCTAGTGCTATCCCTTCCCTAGCCCCCGAAACCCTGACAAGCCCTGGTGTGTGATATTCCCCTTCCTGTGTCCATGTGTTCTCATTGTTCACACCCACTTATAAGTGAGAACAACATGCAGTGTTTTGTTTTCTGTTCCTGTGTTAGTTTGCTGAGAATGATGGTTTCCAGGTTCATCCATTTCCCTGCATAGGACATGAACTCATCCTCTTTTATGTCTGCATAGTGTGCCATGGTGTATATGTGCCACATTTTCTTTATCCAGTCTATGGTTGATGGGCATTTGTGTTGGTTTCAAGTCTTTGCTATTGCGAATAGTGCTGCAATAAACATACATGTGCATGTGTCTTTATAGTAGAATATTTATAATCTTTTGGGTATGTAACCCAGTAATGGGATTGTTGGGTCAAATGGTATTTCTGGTTCTAGATCCTCGAGGAATCACCACACTGTCTTCCACAATGGTTGAACTAATTTATACTCCCACCAACAATGTAAAAGCATTCCTGTTTCTCCACGTCCTCTCCAGCATCTGTTGTTTCCTGACTTTTTCATGATCGCCACTCTAACTGGTGTGAGATGGTATCTCATTGTGGTTTTTTGATGTGCATTTCTCTAATGACCAGTGATGATGAGGTTTTTTTCACATGTTTATTGCCCACATAAATGTCTTCTTCTGAGAAGTGTCTGTTCATATCCTTTGCCCACCTTTTGATGGGGTCGTTTGTTTATTTCCTGTAAATTTGTTTAAGTTCCTTATAGATTCTGGATGGATAGATTGCAAAAATTTTCTCCCATTTTGTAGGTTGCCTGTTCACTCTGATGATAGTTTCCTTTGCTGTGCAGAAGCTCTTTAGTTTAGTGAGATCCCATTTGCCAGTTTTGGCTTCTGTTGCCATTGCTTTTGATGTTTTAGTCATGAAGTCTTTGCCTGTTCCTATGTCCTGAATGGTATTGCCTAGGTTTTCTTCTAGGGTTTTTGTGGTTTTAGGTCTTATGTTTAAGTCTTTTATCCCTCTTGAGTTAATTTTTGTCTAAGGTATAAGGAAGGGGTCCAGCTTCAGTTTTCTGCATATGGCTAGCCAGTTTTCCCAACACCATTTATTAAACAGGGAATCCTTTATCCTATTGCTTGCTTTTGCCAGGTTTGTCAAAGATCAGATGGTTGTAGATGTGTGGAATCATTTCTGAGGCCTCTGTTCTGTTCCATTGGTCTATATATGTGTTTTGGTACCAGTATCATGCTGTTTTTGTTACTGTAGCCTTGTAGTATAGTTTGAAGTCAGGTAGTATGATTCTTCCAGCTTAGTTCTTTTTGCTTAGGGTTGTCTTGGCTATATGGGTTCTTTTTCAGTTTCATATGAAATTTACAAGAGATTTTTCTAATTCTGTGAAGAAAGTCAATGGTAGCTTGACAGGAATAGCATTGAATCAATAAATTACTTTGGGCAGTTTGACCATTTTCATGATATTGATTCTTCCTATCCATGAGCATGGAATGTTTTTCCATCTGTTTGTGTCCTCTCTTATTTCCTTGAGCGGTGGTTTGTAGTTCTCCTTGAAGAGGTCCTTCACATCCCTTGTAAGTTGGATTCCTAGGCATTTTATTCTCTTTGTAGCAATTGTGAATGGGAATTCACTCATGATTTGTCTCTCTGTTTGTCTGTTATTGGTGTATAGGAATGCTTGTGATTTTTGCACATTGATTTTGTATCCTAAGACTTTGCCGAAGATGTTCATCAGCTTAAGGAGATTTGGGGCTGAGACAATGGGGTTTTCTAAATATACAATCATGTCATCTCCAAAACAAGGAAGAAGTCAAATCCCTGGATAGATCAATAACAAGTTCTGAAATTGTGGCAATAATTAATAGCCTACCAATCAAAAAAAAATCCAGGACCAGATGGAATCACAGCCGAATTCTACCAGAGGTACAAACAGGAGCTGGTACCATTCCTTCTGAAACTATTCCAAACAACAGAAAAAGAGGGACTCCTCCCTAACTCATTTTATGAGGCCAGCGTCATCCTGATATCAAAACCTGGCAGAGACACAACAAAAAAAGAAAATTTCAGGCCAATATCCCTGATGAACATCGATGCAAATATCCTCAATAAAATACTGGCAAACCAAATCCAACAGCACATCAAAAAGCTTATCCACCACGATCAAGTTGGCTTTATCGCTGGGATGCAAGGCTAACTTAACATACCCAAGTCAATAAACATAATCCATCACATAAACAGAACGAATGACAAAAACCACATGATTATCTCAATAGATGAAGAAAAAAAGGCGTTCTATGAAATTCAACACCCCTTCATGCTGAAAACTCTCAATAAACTAGGTATTGATGGAATGTATCTCAAAATAATAAGAGCTATTTATGACAAATTCACAGCCAATATCATACTGAATGGGCAAAAGCTGGAAACATTCCCTTTGAAAAGTGACACAAGACAAGGATGCCCTCTCTCACCACTCCTATTAAACACAGTATTGGAAGATCTGGCCAGGGCAATCAGGCAAGAGAAAAATAGGGTATTCAAATAGGAAGACAGGGTGATATCTTAACACCACTACTAACCTTACCAATTTTGAAAAGCTGTTTTCCCTGTACTCTGTGTTGTGGTTTCTCTTGTGATCTGTGAAGGTGCAGCTCAAGCCCATGGAGGTTAACCTGTAGATGCTGAAAAACCTGTTGGCCAGGTTGAGGGTGCTGGTCAGGGGTGCTTTAAGGATGTGCTAGGGCTGGAAAGGGTGGCTCTGGGCTGGATGCCAGCACCTGCCTACTCTTTGTATCAGAGCCTCACACAAGAACTTCAGGAAAAAATGATTGAAGAACTGAAGAGACAAGGAGATAGTCCTAAAGGGTACTTCATGAAGCAGAGTATCGGAAACTTCTGTCACACAATTAGACTTATACATGCAATGGCCAATAACCAAGACAAACTAAAATTCGAGGCAGGTCAATCCTGAAATATTTTATTTCTGACATGGAGAAAAATATCACTTGAAGACAGCACAAAATCCTTTGAAAAGAATAAGGCCTTTCAGGCAGTTTATGAGGCTATCTTATAGCAAGGCCAATGTCAGGCAAATGACAAAGTGAATTTTTGTTTTATTCTGTTTAGCAATGTGGATGGCCACCTCTCTGAACTTGGTGGATGAGTGCCTTTCCTAGTGAACTATGGTGCCAGTTCAGAGGACTCACTGATGCAGGATTGTAGTGATTAGGCTGCCAAGGTCTGCATGAAATTTACTAAGGAAGAAGAAGAGAAAGGCTGACTCTCCAAGACCACTTAAAGCCTCATGAGAGGGACTTAGCTGTTTCTTCCTCTTCCTTTCAATGTGAAAATTTATATACCTGCCTATCCACTCTAAAAATGCTTCAATTCCTATAAAACACAGAGACTCTCCTTCGGCCTGCAGATATGCTTGGAACTCTACATATTATATATAATTATTGCTTTATATAATCAGTCTTTGCATATATATATATATGTACACATACATATGTACACACATATATACATGGTCTTAGAGTTTAAATTTTCACATTTATTTTCAATGATTAAATATCTTTATTTTATAATTTGCATCAAGTAATCCTAATATCTGAAATAAATTAAAGATATTCATTTGTGCTTTTTATTTCCTATTTGCCTGGAAAATTTCTGTGAATTAGAACTTTTTCAGTTGGCTATCTTTGAAGTCTCAGTGGTTGATAACCCATTCTCTGACTTATGTTTATGTTTGCTTATTCCAGTGTCATGAAGCTTCTTCTAACCTGGGCCTCTTTATGTTCTTCATTATTTAGCTTGAGATTTGATAGCCCATCAAAGCAGTATAAATATAAATGCTGACTTAACATGAGCATTAATTATTGTCATAAATTCTTAAATAAGACTTTTTAACTCCTCCATGAAACCAAGTCTAAACGGCTAGTTTCATCCTTGTTGTTGCTGTTGTTGACTCTGTCCTACTCTAGAGGTTGTAGCCCTTCAATAATCCGAATTTCATGAGGGCATCTGTGTTCTAATTTCTCACCTTGCACACACCTCATCATTAGTCTCTCGCTTCCTTGTATGTGATTATATCTTAAGTTCTAGGTTACCTCTAGGGGAACTATAGGCCTCCACACCCAAAAACACACATCTTCAAGACTGGAAGACAGTGATCCCATGCAAATCTGTGATGATAGTATCATTACAACCACATGTTACACCTTTTGGGTTGATGTGGTTTTAGACATGCATTGAACAGATTGTCTATTAGCCTTGGATGTCCTTAGGCAGACTTTTAGGTAACATTCAATTTAGAAGTCTACTGGCCATTTATTTTTCCTCTAAAAAGCCAAGAAATAAACCAGGTATGGACTGTGGAAACATAAGTGTGCCTCACTGTGGACCAAAGTGTTGGTGTGTTTTTGGCTGGAGATGAGGTTGGTACAGGCAGAGGCAACAGCTGAGATGACAGCTGAGTGTACAAGGGATGAGGCTCATATTTTAGGTTGAATATGGTAAAGTGGAATGTTGACTTTCTTTGTAAGACACAAAAGTATTTAGTAGAGTTTAGCAGAACTGCTATTTTTCTTAAAGCTTATTATAGGCTGGGCAGAGTGGCTTACACCTGTAATTCCTAAACTTTGGGAAGCCCAGGCGGGTAGATTACTGGAGCTCAGCAATTCAAGACCAGTCTGGGCAGCATGGTGAAATCCCGTCTCTACAAAAAAAACACAAAAATTAGTCAGGTATCGTGGTGTACACCTGTAGTCCCAACTACTATGGCAGAGGTGAGGGGCTGAGGTGGGAGGATGATTTGAGCACCAGAGATCAAGATTGCAGTAAGCTGTGATCACACCGCTGCACTCGAGTCCATCCTGGGTGATGGAGTGAGATGCTGTTTTCTTTTTGTTGTTGCTGTTGTTGTTGTTTTTTTTAAAAAAGGTTAATATATGTTTAAGAAGCAGTCTAAAACTATATGCCTAACTCCTTGCAAAAAGAAAACCCAGGTCTGGTTTTAAGGATTTTTTTTCTCTAAAGTATAAATTAGATTTTTTAAAATTTATATTGATTCTTCACTATAGCGCTTCTTACTTTGGGGTATGGGCAGGCAAAACTATATTGAATTCAAAATTCCTGTTAATTGATGTAAATACTCATTTTTCTTGTATTCACACTTCATAAAAATTCCCCAACATTTCTAGGAAAATATATAATTTTGGATATATTTGTATCAGACTATGCTCTATGAAAAATCATAGGGTAAATAAAATGACAACACGACAAAAATCAGTAGTAATGTTTATTTAGAAAACAATTTTCTTTTGAACAGTTCTTTGCATAATGCCTCTTTCACATCTTTGTTCCTCAGACTGTAGATCATGGGATTCAACATGGGGATTACAGTGGTATAAAATACAGCTACCATTTTCCCTTGCTCCATGGACTCTTCTGATGGACGTCTGAGATACATGAAGAAAAGAGCTGAATAGAAAATAGTAACGGCTGTCAGATGGGAGCCACAGAAAAAGCTTTGCGCCTGCCTTCTGTAGAGCAGATCCTTAGGGTGGCAGGAAATATGTAGAGATAGGAAATGAGGATGATAAGGAGAGGATAAGTGAAGTTGAAACTAGCCACAACAAACATTGACACCTCCTTGTTGTAGGTGTCAGAACAAGCCAGCTTAATCAGTGGTGGGTCTGCACAGTAGAAGTGATTAATTTCACTGGGGCCACAGAAGGCTAGGTTGTAGGTCCACTTAGTCTCCATCAGGCCAGTGAGCGCTCCATACACATAAGGCACTGTGATGAGGAAAGAGCACACGCTCTTGGACATTCTGCTGCCATAAAGCAGAGGGTTGCAGATGGCCATGTACCGGTCAAAGGCCATCACAGCCAGGATGTAGAGCCCAACGTGGACCAAGGCGATAAAAAGGTAACGCTGCACAAGACAGGCAGGATAGGAAATGCTTTTCTTCTCTGAAAGGAAAATCTCCAGCATCTTTGGAGTCACATTGGAAGAGAAGCACAGATCCACAAAGGATAAGTTGCTCAGGAAAAAGTACATGGGCATGTGGAGCCGGGCGTTGGCCTGGATGAGGGCAATCATGCCAAGATTTCCTGCCACCGTGACCATGTAAATGGTGAGAAACAGCGTGAAGAGGAAAATCTGTAATTCCCGGTGATTGGCCAGTCCCAGGAGAATGAACTCAGTCACCAATGTACAGTGTCTTCTCATAATTTCCTTCAGTGGGAAATGAGAATGTTGGATTAGTAGATATTTTTTAAAGGGCAAACATTTTTATATTTTCTTGAAACATTGTTTTGCATTGCTCCTCTGCAGTTTTTCTAAATTTGTTTTGTGTCAGGAGACACTAGAGATAGTGATTTAATTGAAACAGGGTCTAATCTTTTCGGTTTATGTCACTTAATTTCTTACTCATATTCATTTCTACTGTGTCTATTTTTTTTTACATTTTGCTTTTTTATCTCACATCTTTATTGCTCAGATTTTGCCACTAGTGCTAATAAACAAATGAATACTCAGCACTTTTGTAAATTAATTGTTTAGATAACTTAGCTATAAGTTATCTAACTTAACTGTAAGTTGAGAACCTGGTACCTGACATTCTTTTTCTGATTACAGTTAATTCTTCCATGCCATGTCAGATAAAATCCCTTAGGTTCCTGTTATAAGGATAGGTAGTAAAAAACTAAAAATACATTTTAGCTCATTCTTTATGTGACATAAACAGAATATGCTAATTTAGACTAGCTGCTACTTTTGGGGGGAAATAAAAGATAAATATTTGAGGAGGATACCAATTGAAAATTTTACAGAAAAAATTTCAAAATGTCTACTAACATGCTTCTAGTTAATTTCATAAACTTCAGAGTAGGTAATTTTTTGGAGCGACAGACCTGAATTAGAGCATGGAAATGACTTTGTCCAACATGTCTATCTATATTTGTGCATACTGAGCATGCATAGCGAAGTGATTAGATGGCTAAGTGATCATCCAGACATCCAGACAACAGACAGATTTGACAGAGCCTGAGCCTGCACTAGAAGCTAGTACCTTTCCCTTAACCAGGTTAAGTATTTGCTCCTCAGAGCCAGAACTGGTAATTATGGGACAGCTCTTAAAAATAAATAAGTTAAATAAATTTTAAAAAACAAAGCCAAAGAAAACAAAACAAAAATAACCAGAATTTCCTTTTTTTAAAATTCTCAAACTAGATTTGCTATGGCAAAAGGGTAGCTTCTGGCCAAGAGAATGTAATAAAAGAAAATTAAGCTACTTTTATCCATCCATTGATAAAATAGGTTTGCCCTTCCCTTCTTCTTTTCTGCCTCTCACTGGCTGTAATGTGGATATAGTGCTGAGCCATCCTGAATCATATAGATGAGAGTAACTCTTTACAGAAAGCAGAGAAAGAAGAGTAAATTAGTTGGAGCTCCTAAAACCTTGGCAGAGCTGATATGACATACTAGCTCAGAATTTTACATAAATGAGAAATAAACTTCTAATTTGTTTAACTGTTATTTTGTTTTGTTCTCATAGGAATTTAATCCGTTATCTAACTAATATAAATACTCTTAAGGTCGATGCTTAATAAGATTATTGTAAACTTGACTGCTATATAAGATGAAAACATATGAAGTGATTGTTATTAGTTAGAATTAAATTAATCTGTGAGAGATTATATTCAAGGACTATGGTATGACTTATAAAATGTAAGGATAATGCTTAGATAATCCTGATGTCAGCAACTTGAGACCTTTCAAAATCATCTTAAAACTCCTATCTATTCCACGCCATTTAGAAATCCGTAATGTTTACAAGTATGCAAACACACAGACACAGATAATATTGCAAATCTGTGGAAGGCGAGTAGAAGATAGATATTTGTTGCAAAAGAGAATAAAAATTAAAATTAAAACATTAAATCTATTATATTTCTCAAATTTTCTACCTGTTGCCTAATCATAGAGGATTTGTCACCGGTTATTTTACAGCACTTAACCCAATTCATGATACCTCCCTGGTTTCTCTTAATTCTACTCCCCTCCTATTTCTCACCTCTCCTTCCTTCTCTTCTAAAATGACCTCAAAAACTGTATTTTTCTCTATATTTTTATTCTAAGTTCTTCACCTTTTGGGGTCTCCTAATCTCAAATTCTACTCTAGCTGCAACTTTGCCTAGTGAACACATTAAGGTGCTTTGACGAACTAAAAGGCTGTTCATGTAATAGGAACTATTATCTTTAGAAGGATGGTGATTTAACCTCTCTCTCTCTTCCCCTGACTATGTATATAAAGTCTCCCTGACTATGTATATTGTATGTATACACATAGACATATATAATACACACATGTGTACATGCATGCATGCATACACATGTAGTTTTTAATTATTTCAGTGTGCATGCATATGTTTTCATGAGGATTGGGTAGTTAGATGCTTTGCAATCTTTTCTTCATCTTTTTTTCTGGAGAACACTGGAACATCATCTTGCACTCTTCTATATATTCATGTCCTAACCTTACATCCCACCTTCCTTAGAAATAGTCTGCCATGTACATTTGTACTTTCCAAAACATTAAAATTATTTTGTGCTAAAATGTTTCCAACATCCTTAGTACTGGTATTCATCTCCCAAAATCAACTCAAAAGTTTTGGAACTTGCCTTATTTGACTTAAAAAATTACAACTATGCTGCATGTTAGCTCTACAATTGTAGACAGCTTACATAACTTTTTTGAGCTTTAGTTTTCTCACTTCAAAATGTTGTTGAAGGAATATCTTTTGAGGATTAAAAGTTATAATCTATGTAAAGATCTGACAACATGTGAGGCACATAAAGCCATCGCAAGAAATTTTACTTTCTTAGTCCCATTTGTTCAGTAGTTAGAACAAATACAAATTCTCAGATTGTGTGCATTGATACCTATACAACCACCCATACTCCTATGAAGTTATTTAACTATTTCTAATCATGCATCATTTCTACTGAATAAGTATTTGGCTTCTAAATATAAATAGCAACACTTTGTCTAGTTCCTAACACACACACACAAATAGACAGCCCTACCTATAAAGAAGCAGGAAAACCAATGGGCCTTCAGAGATAATAAATAAGGAAAGGTTTGCTTGTGTTTATAAAGTTGACTCCTTTTCCCTGTTGCATTAAAAAGAAATCACAATGAAGCAGTCATTTCTGCCAATTAAATATTCCCTGAAGACAGCTCAGTGATGTTGAACATGGGATTTTAAAATGGCTTAACATCTCTTTTGTGTCCTCTTTTTCACATCTCTTGGTAATGACTTTACTTATTGCTTATCGTGTATCACTGGGCATCATTGTACCTCACTCCCTCCATTATTCGGCAGAAAGAACTGCACTCAAAAAGGAACACCTTACTCACTCTTTTCACTTGGCCACTAATGCAGCAAAAACATGTTCTACCACACGGTATCATTACGGTGAGCATACATTCATTTGAAAAAAAAAAAAAGTCATAGGGTATTTTTGGTCCCCTTCTTTTTCTTTGTTTATTTTGTGTTGCTTTGTTTGTAGAAAAGTCCAAGAGTAAATGAATATAATTGAAGAAATCTAGAGTGCAAATGATTAGGATAATTTTTATTTTTCTTTATTTTCCTAGGCCATGATGTACCACATACAGATGTTAAAATTTGGGGTAATTAAGTATACTTAAAATAAAAAGTTTTTATAAATTCAATGTACAGAACTTTTAATGTATAATTTTATGTAAATATTGAAAATATGAAATAAATATTATTAGACCCATTATATATTGAAGGAACTGAGCCTTAGAAAGAAAATTCAATTTTCTCAAATTCAAAAAGCTGTTGAGTGAGCACACTGAGAGAAGAAAGCAGCTTTGACTATGAATCTCCTCTCTCTAGCCACTAACAGGCACTAACATGCTTCACTTGCTGTTATTTCATCTAATTTCATGATTAAACATTGATTACAATGAATCAAAATGTCTATGCTTTCCAGGTACACGGAAGCAATATCTGGTAAATTTATTACGACATTTAACTAGAAATAAAACCAAGGAAAGGCAGTTTAGTTCTACTGAGAAACCCTGTTTTCTTTTTTTTTTTTTTTTTTTTGAGACGAGAAATCCTGTTTTCACAAGCTAGTCCATTAGTTTTAGGCTAGTCACCCTATTTCAGTTTCCACATCCTTAAAATATATGATTGTACTACATACAGTACATCCCAGCTCACTTCCAGTTAAAAACTAAACATATATTTATGTATCTCTCTGGATTCTTTGCCCTAAAAATCCCAGCTTGTCCGCAAGATCTTTGAAATGCTTTCAGGGTCATCCTCCCATTGTCTTGATAAATCCAACCTGGATTCCTTCTATTTATGTTAATCTCTGTAGCAAATGATTGTTGGAAGTAAATGTTCGGTGCTACAAAGTGAAACTAGCACTCAGGCAAAAGTTTTCTCACCAAGGCAATTTACTTCTATAGAAGGGTGCATCTCAAGGATGGAGCGATGGCGAGAGCACACAGTACAAGGGAGGGGAAGAGGTGCTTATCCTAACGCAGCTAGTCCCTACTGCTGTCTTTCCCCTATTGGCTGGGGTTGGACCACACAGCCTAAGCTAATTCTGACTGGCTATTTTAAAGAGAGCAGGGGTATGAGCCAGAGTGGCAGGGTGAGTAGTTTCGGCGGGAAGGACGGTTACAGTGCAGATGACTAGATAACTAAGGACAGAGCAGGTGACTGAGGATGACTAAGGACAGAACAGGTGATAGAGGCTAGGAGGGGGTTGTTTACTGAAACTAGGGGCAAGGAGATGTAAAGAACGAGGAGGTTAAACTTTAAAATGGAGAACAAAGAACAGGGAAGCTAAACATACTGACATATTGGTTCTTTGAAGTGGAACTCAGAACTCTTTGTACTTAACAATTTTTCTCCTTCTTGAAGTTAACAGGCTAAACTTTGAAGAGGAATTTAATGTATCCTACATGAACACTTCCTTAGTATTCTGTCCCAAACATGCTTTTTTATTATTTACATGGCCAGGCTAAGAGTTTTCTAAATCGCTTCATGCTGCTTCCTTTTCATTACAAATTCTATCTTTTTTTTCTTTCTTCTCTCATTTTACTGTAAGCACCCAAAATAAGCTGTGCACCACCTTTAATTTTTTGCTTCGCAGATATTTCTTCTTCCAGATAGTCTAGCTCACCACTCTTAAGTTCTGTATTCCACAGAGCCCTGCTACATGGACACAATTCTGCCAATTTATTTGCCACTGTATAAAAAAGATGGCCTTTATTCTAGTTTCCAGTACATTGTTTCTCAGTTTCACCTGAGATCTTTTCAGAATGGCCTTTGCTACCCCTATTTCTACCAGCACTCTGATGATAGCCACACATGTAGTCTTTAAGAAGTTCCAGACTTTCCCTACATTTCCTGGCCCTCACCATAATCACCCTTAAACCTCCACTCATGGCATTCTAGGCTTTTTCTAGACTGTTTCTGCAAATTCTTTTGGCCTCTACTCATTACTCAGTTCTAAGGCCACTTTCACATGTTCAGCTGATATAGAACAGCCACAGTTCTGAGTACCAAATCTCTCTTAGTCTGTTTTATGCTGCTACAACAGAATAACACAGACTAAGTAATTTATAGTAAATAGAAATGTACCTGTTTTATAGTTCTGGTAACCGAGAAGTCAAAATGCATGGTGCTGACATCTATCTAAAGGCCTTCATGCTGTGTCAGCCCATGGAGGAAGGCAGAGGGCAAGAGAAAGGGACAGCAAGTTAGAGAACTTGCAGCCTCAAGCCCATTTATAATTGCTTTTTTTAAAAAAGTAATCCTTTATTTAGCCTTTTTATCAATGCCACAAGGTTGTAACTTTTGTGACCTAATCACATCCCATTAGGTCCCACTTTTTAACACTGTTACGGTGGGGATTAACTTTCCAACACATTCTTTTTTGAGGATACGTTCAAATCACCACATCATGTAGATCCAATTAAGTCTAAATTTGTTAAAAAAGCATTTCATTCTTGCCTTATCTGATCTAGTTTACTATTCAACTTCATTATTTACTACTTTCCTATCTATTATTTGTGTCATAAGCACAACCAAGCTATTCTTCTTGATCAGTTGGTTCACTCTTTAGGAAAAGTCTTTGCAATTCATCCTCTACCCTTTGAAATTCCTACTCAACTTTCAAAACCCATCTCAGTGGTTACCTTCTCTGGGAGAATTACCCAAAAAGCTTTTTGTCGAGATAATTTTTTTCTTTCTTTGTGTTCACAAAACACTTTAAATAAATTATTTCAACTATTTCTTTTACCCAAGCTCCACAAGTAGGAGGACCAACATGGGGATTCTGCCAGTATGTCTATTCTATTTATGCATTTTAGAACCAGAGAAATAACCACAGGCTGAGTTCAGGGACCCACTGGGCCCACTTTGAGATGGAATTCACTGATAATCTAATCATCATAAGCCCCTACTGACTGAAGGGGCTATAATGATGTTGTGAGCCTGAAATTGTCAGTTCAGAGCCAGTGTCAAGTAGTACTCAAAAGTCTGATTATCTCCTTTTCTCCAATGCAGTTACCCAGATAAAAGGTCCCTCTCTGTGGGACCTAGCAATATATGGAAATCTTCCTTGAGAAGACCTTGTCTCCCCTTCATTTAAGGAGTTCTGGGTCTGTAAACTGCCTCAAGTCTACAAATTGATTGAGGGACTGTAACTATCAGTTATTATAATTCAGAATAGACTTTTGTTCACTTGACCTAAAATGTTTTTGCATATTCAGATCAAGTAAGAATTTAGTGGGCTTTCTATTTACTTATACCACTGGGAGCACCATAATTAACTAGCCTGTGCTAGCCAATGTCATAGATACGTGTGGGTCAGACTATTCTATTTGATGCTTTAACCTGCTGTTCATTATGGTAACTATGCCCACCTTGCCTTGGGCCATTGAAAGCCACCACCTGGCCTCTGCCACCCCCTGATCTAGTTACTATTACTACATTTTGATTTTCCAATTGTGTGGTTGCAGTTTCCCCTCACAAGTTTATTTATCAATGTATTGGTGAAAAGCTTGTCTTCTGAACCCTTCCAGTATGGGTGAGTAGGTCTTCAATGGCAAGTCCACTCTTGAATTTTAATTTCTCTAGACCTTTGAATTCCTTCCTCTACATTAAACCAAGGGAAGTTAAACATTTCCAGTTTACTCACAGTGGACCATCTTTTGATTCACGTTTCAGCCAAACAACCAAACTTAGAGCTTTTTCTAACTCCCCAAGTTGCAACATTAAATGGAGAATCTCTGTTTAATGAGTTCATATTGACAAATTAGACCTGATCCAACTATATCTTCATTCTACTCTTTTGCCATATGCTTAGTATCCATTCCTACACGTGTTCCCTGGATTTCTGTTTGTATAAATTAGAAAACTCATCTACTTTTTTAGTGCACCACCTCATGGTCTTGCTTGGTACCTCTTCTTTCAGGGGCTGCTGGTACTTGGGTTTAGTTATAAGTTTAGAAGCAAAGAAGGGTGGTAAAGGTGGGCCCCAAAAAGAATCTGTATTGTCTTGTATGGAAACTGCCTCAGGTGAAGTCTTTACCATTTATTCTGGCAATATGGAGTTAATTACCCAAGACATAGGTGGAAAAGCTGATACCACTGGGAATGGGGAGGCCAATTCCACTAGGAGTATAGGAGTAGGGAAACCTCTTTCACTGTCAGATAGCACTTATCAGAATTTAGGGGCTCAGTCTTTCCAGCTTCATCAGGATCTTCCCACAACCCCCCAACGCAACATATAGGATCCCTTTCTGCAATTCTCTAATTGAAGCTACAGGAGACAAGGATCTCCTTCCAGACATACATAGAAGCTCTCAGGGTTGGACTGGAAATTAAAATCCCCAAGCTCATCCTTATCTTTCAACACTTTGTCCAGTGACATTAAGAGTAACCAATCAATATCATTATAATCCTTAGTTTTCTAAGAAAGTACAAAAGTATATAGAGAGTCACATAGTTCCTTGTATCTTATAAGTGTCCGATGAGGATAATCCAATGTGGATACTTTGCATATATGTATAAACAGTTTATGTCATGGACTATCAATGCTTTTTTGACTACTCTAAATAGTCATTAGCATCTTTAAATCTAATGAAATTAAAGAGCCAATTCCAGAAACCTCAGAAACAGATCAGAAAATATATCCTTAAAATTATGTTGCTCTAGAACCACTCTCAATACCAAAATCTGTATTCATCAGGATTCTCCAGATAAAGAGAAGCATTCTATATATAGAATGGAGATTTTATATACATATGTGTATATATATATATATATATATAACATTACATGATTACACACATACACAAGCACACACACAATGGAAACTGGCTCATGCAACTATAAAGGCGAAAAAGTCCTGTGATTTGCCGCCTGCAGGCTGGAAAACCAGGAAAGCTGGTGGTTTAATTCAGTCTAAGTTTGAAGACCTAGTAGGGGAACAAATAGTTTAAGTCCTGGTCAGAGTCTGCAGGTCCGAGGTCCAGGAGCACCAACATTGTCCAAGAGCAGGAGAAGATTGATGTCCCAACTCACCCAGAGAAAACAAATCTGCTCTTCTTTTGCCTTTCTATTCTATTCAGGCTCTCAACAGATTGCATGATGCCAGCCCACATTGGTGAGAACACTCTCCTTTACTCAGTCTTCCAATTCAAATGGTAAAATCTCTTCCAGACACACATTCACAGACACACCCAGAAATAACATTTTACCAAGTATTTGTGCACCCTGTCGCCCAGTCAAGTTGATACATAAAATTAACCATCATGCTACTATTTTCAAACGTTACGTTCTTTCTATTTCTATTTATTTGGTGGTTCAAAAAGAGTCACAAACATATAGGGCAGCTACTGTTTTGTGTTATTGATTCCTTCAAGGAGGTAACATTACCTAGACATATTCATAAGGTGAAATTCAAAAACAGAGAAGTTTTTCTGGCTTACAAAGAGTAGAAAGATTCCAAATTTGTTTGGAAAATATAAAGTTAGAACTCTCATACACTTCCATCACATTATGGAGGCCCAACATGGCGTGTGGTGAAATTTGGTTTTATTTGGTCAGAGTAGCCACAAGGTGGCAGGATATGATGCTATTCCATGTTGTCAGCTCTGGGGATAACACCATGTTAAATAAGTTTACATGAAATGCAAACATAGAGAAGGGCAGCCATATAAACGTGGAGCACTTTGGACCCAATATTGTGACTACGTGGAAGGCAGATGACCATGTGGATGTGATTGCCACAGATGGCTGCAGGGACAAAACACTGGGTTAATGGGAATGTGACCATGTTATGCTGTTCATATAAATTGGCTATGGAATTGAACTTGCCAAATAAAAAGTTAACCAGAATTTGTAGGATTGAGAGATTGGCAAGGAGACAGTGTGAGGATGTGATGTGCAGATTTAGGGCCAAGTTTTCCAGAAAAAGAAAAATACAAATTAATAGAACCAAGAGAAAGAAGACAAGATGCAACGCCGGGCAACTGGCCAATCTCAGGAAGATAAATTTCTTCTCTCTGGTTTGATTTATTCTGCACATTCCCAGATGAATTCTGTTGAAGGAGACAAAAGCAGACTGATTATACATGAATAAAATATACACATTTAAGTTACCATCAGTGTTTTGTTTTGCAGGAAAATCCCATTACCTTACAAAACTAATATTATAATCTCCATTATTTTTTTTACTTCTTTTTTTCTATCATCTATCTATCTATCTATCTATCTATCTATCTATCATCTATCTGTCATCTACCCATCAATCATCTATCTATCATTTTTTAGGGATCACATACTACATACCAGGCTGAAAAATAGAAAATAATTGCTCTCAAAACATCATTGTTTCTGACCTCATGTCACTTACAATATTATAGAGAACACAGACATTAATTATATCCAAAGAGTAATAAATGTATTAAAAGAAAACATAGAAGGTTATGAAAGGAACCTAAGTCTAAGATAGGTAAAGTAACTTTCCAGTTAATAATTAAAACAGGTACCTTTTATTGAGTAAATACTATGTATCCAGTAATGTCCTAAGTGTGTTTCATGTGTTAATTAATATCTTCTGTGAAGACAGCATCCTTATGAAAAATCACTATGTCTTCACTTTATAGAAGAGGACACTGAGGCCGAGAGAGGTTGTATAACTTGCTCAGTAAATCAGATTCCAGAGTTCATGCTCATAACTACTCATTTAGCTAATAAATGATGGAGTTAGGATCTGACTGCAAAAATTTGTCTTATGGAACAAGTTAAATTTATCTATACATTATAAAAAGAATTTTTTACAGTGCATTATATCCTTCAGTGTGCATGCAGCTGTCAAATACATGATCAGCAATACTTCTGGAAGATAGAAAATAATTATATTTTTCATTGTATGATTTTGCCTTCAATGAAGTATAGTGACAAAAGTATAATAGGAACACAAACAAACAAATAAACTTTAAAGCCAGGCATATTTGAGCTCCCCTTCTAATCTACCTATGTGCTTTTAGGTTAACAACTTGTAAATCTGTTTTCTTTTCTTTAAAGTGGAGATTATAGTACTGAATGCATAGTGTTGATGGGCAGATTAAGTAAAACAACTTACATTAAAATATTACCTGAACTATAATAAAAAGTATTACTCTGTCTTATTTTTGTGTGTATGTGTGAGTGTGAGTGTCTAAATATTTTTCACTTATTCATTGTTCCCAAAAACATCTGTTATATGAGTAAAGACAGTAGGCTCATAACATCACTAGTCCCTATAACATTTAGTATTTTATACACATGTATAAATTTTCCTGAAAGGAATATCAGAGTGATGATCTTTTGGATAGGTGAGGAGAAAATAATATATCATATTTATTGTTCTTTTCAAAAGTACAGTAAATATTCTTTATTTTTTCTGATTATTTCTTCATTGTATTACCCAATTTGTCCAACAAATAAAGAATTCAGCAGAATTAACTTTGAAAGAAAAGAGACATGAAATTGGAGACTCTTCTTGAAATCTCTTATGACAGACTTTAATAATGGGATTTTAATGTCATCAATAAGAAAGTTATTCTTTACTTTTTAGGTAAAATCCAGGGCCTACTAAAATAACGTATTAATACCAAAAATTTTCATCAGCACATATTTATTTTATGTCTAATACAATATGATATGGACTTAGATAGTCTTAACAGGCTGATAGACATGATTCCAGCGAGCCAGTCAATTCATGAAAGCACTTGGTGTAATTCCTTTCTATCTTGAACTTTTGTGTATATGGGCGTAACTATTGGTTTTCTATTGCTAGAGTCAGTCATAAACATCAATGACATTATGGTTACTTGTATTTCTGAAAAGTAAGTTGGCTTATGACTAATAACATATTCCCTCAGAGTCATCTGCTGATCTGTTCAAAGACACTTTTCTTATAAATTCTAAAATTGAGGCACTTTGTTTACTTTGAAAGTGGACATTCATTAACTTTTAATAAAATTGTGTATGGTGTGTACTCTTTCATGCTGCAGTCATTGAACCTTTCTTCGGTGCCAAGCTAGGCTGTACAGATAGAAGCATGGGCCCTGAGATCAGAAAATTTTATATAATTAAGAAGCTGGTTTCACATAACTAAAAACATATGTGTATTTAAACAGGAATACATCTAGGTATGTGTCTAAGCGGAATTCAACAATTGTTAATTAAATGTAAAAAATTAGTAAAAATAGCTTTTTTATTTATATGTGTGTTTTAACAGAATTTGTGGACAATCTGACTTTCAAAATCAAGGTATTTAAATAGGAACATGTAGTAGTACAAGGTTTAAAATAATTATATGCAATAATATAAAATGAATGAGTCTGAAAATTTCTGTAGAAATACTAAGCAGAGATCAACTCGAAGGTACAAAGAAAGCTTTGAAATACAACTGAGAAAAAATATCATGTCTTTTTGAGTTGTGACTTGTTATAGTTTTATGGTTTTTTCTTTTTCATTGAAACTAACATCTACATATTTGATCACAAATTGGTTCTTAATTATTTTGCTCAGACCCCACCTGACATTACGTCATACTAGGAGCTATGGGAGGGCTGAGGAAGGTGCATAAAGCATAAACAAGTTCTAGTCTTGGACAATCACAGGGCTAGCTTCAATTTGCCCAGAGATAATTTTTTCTTTCCTCTCTTTCGTTAGCACCTCCATAGTCTTACAGCATTTAACAAATTGTATTGATCTTTCTGTTTACAGTTTCATGACCCCTGTAAAACTATGCCATTGTCGAGCTCCTTGAAAAGTCCTTGGTGTTAGGAGAAGTGTGACTTATTGTAGATACTCAGCACACATTCGTCAATTTTGCTTATGTTATCAACTGCAAAGTCACCAGATTTGTCACATCCTTAAAATATCAACTTGTCCTTTGCTTCCTTTAGCACTAAAATACTTACAAACAAGTCGACATATGTCATTCTAAAATTAGGTATATAATAACTAACTGTGACAAAGTACCACAAAGTGAGTAAGTACCACAAAGTACCACAAAGTACTCACCAAAGTGAGTAAAATTTGAATGATGCTACTAATAAAAATACATGATCTATCCTGAAAAATAGATTAAAAAAGCAGAGGTGAGAGAAAGCATGAAGGACTCTAGGCCCCAGAAGTGTAGAATTGAATTGATAAGTTCTGCAGAAGTCACAGTTATTTGCAGCCAGTCATATACCCTTATAGGAGCCATTCTTTGTCTGCTTCCAGAGTTAATATCTGAAAAATAACTGCTGGGCTGGCCTCATGTCCTGTCGTGGCAGAAAGAGAAAGGTGTCTTATTGAAAGTGACTCTCACAAGTGGAGAGACATAAGTGGGTGTCAGGCATGGACACAGAGGTGTTATCATAAGTTTTCTCTCCTAGAGAAACAGCCTAGAGGGACAGCAAGTCTCACCAGCAGTTGTGACATTCCTCTAAACCATGAGACTGAAGTTTCTTTATAGTAATTGCTGCAGAATTGTAAACCACTAAAAAGCAACCATGACAGTCAACTTGTGTTTTAACAATCGTGTATATATGTGTGTACATATAACCACACATTTGTTTGTAGATACGAAGAAATTTAAAAAAAAAAAACTTAAGAAACTGTTAATCGTTGTAACTCTAGGAAGTGAGAATAAAAAATCAGGGTGTGGGAAAGAAAATAAAATATTTTAATCACTTACTTTTTACCTTTCCATAGAGACCTAATGTTTTATTACAACAATGTATAATTTTTATAATGTAAAAAATATGTTGTTATAAATGTAATTTACATGTAAATTTACATGTAAATTGTTACACATGTAAATTCATACATGTAAATGTATGCATGTTATGAATAAAAGAAGGATAATTATTCCTCATACATGCATATACACCTCCCTACCCTTCACACACACATATTTCACTCATATGTAACATGTAAAACTATAAATTTTCTCTATCTATGTCTATGTTTTGTTGTTAGATTATAGTTTTTCATTGGGGATCTAAAATTGACTTTACTGTAAAGCTACTAAAGTTAAATACAGTTCTCATAAATAGAAAGATTTTTTATTTGACTAATAAAGATACACTGATTTTACTTCAAAAGCACGTTTCTTCTGATCAGTTTCCAAAAAGCTTGTTTCACATCCTTGTTCCTCAAACTATAGATGATGGGGTTCAACATAGGGCTTACAAAAGTGTAGAAAACAGCAATGACTTTGGACTGTTCCACTGACCTGTCTGTGGGAGGTCTAACGTACATGCAGAACAGGGTTCCACAAAACACAGTCACTGCCACCAGGTGGGACCCGCAGGTGGAGAAGGCTTTGCGCCTACTTTCAGCAGAACGCATCCTCAGGATGGCAATGAGAATGAAGATGTAGGAGATGAGGATTATGATGAGGGAGCTGGAGAGGTTAAATCATTGCTACCACAAACATGGATGTTTCCTTAATGAAAGTGTCAGAGCAGGAAAGTCGGATGAGGGGTGGGTCAGCACAGTAGAAGTGATTAATGATATTGGAGCCACAGAAGGTCAAGTGGTATGTCCACATGGTTTCCATCAGTCCACTAAGAAACCCATAGACATATGGACCAGCAATCAGGCGAATACAGAGCCCTTTGGACATCTTGCTGCTGTAAAGCAAAGGGTTACAGATGGCCACATACCTATCATAGGCCATTACAGCTAGCATATAATATTCAGTAATCACCACGGCAATGAAAAAATGGCACTGGACTAAACAAGCAGCATAGGAAATGGCTTTCTTGTCTGATAAGAAGTTCACCAACATCTTGGGAGTCACATTAGTGGAGTAATACAAATCCAAGCAGGACAAACTAGCAAGAAAGAAATACATGGGGATGTGGAGGCGTGAATCTATCCTGATCAACACCAACATCCCAAGGTTCCCCCCCACAGTGATCAGGTAGATTAGCAGGAACAGTATAAAGAGGATGGGCTGAAGCTCTGGAAGATCCTTTAATCCCAAGAGAATAAATTCCGTCACCAAAGTAGAATTTCCTCTGACCATTTTCTTAGGTACCAGCATTTTTCACTTAAATGGATGAAAATAAATCAAGGTGAATGAGAAGTCCATTACATGTTACCTTTTTTCTCTTTCTCTTATTCGCTCTCTCTCTTTTTCTTTCTCTCTTGTTCTCCCTCACACAGCCAGTCAGGCAGGACTCAAGAATATAGGGCCTGGTGGTCTTAAAAAAGCAAAGGCCCCAATTAACTGGGTGTATCATATGCAGATGATTCCTAAAAAGAATGGTTTCTGTGTTACCAACGTGTTTTGGAATGAGGGAATAGTGTCCTAAAGTTTGTCGAAAAATGGATTAAGCCGCTAACTGCCTCTTTCAGTTGACTATACAATCATGGGCTTCCTTTATAACAACAGTCCCCAACCTTTTTAGCACCAACGACCAGTTTTGTGGAAGACAATTTTTCCATGGATGGGGGTTGGAGGGTGGGGTTGTTGGGGATAATCAAGCATTAGATTCTCGTAAGGAGCACACAACCTAGATAGCTGGCATGCGCATGCAGTTCACAATAGGGTGGGTGCTCCCATGAGAATCTAATGCCAAGACTGATCTGACAGGAGGCGGAGCTCAGGCAGGATGCTCACTTGCTGGTGGCTTGCCTCCTGCTGTGTGGCCCAGTTGCTAACAGGACATGGACCATACCAGTTCATGGCCTGGGGGTTAGGGGACCCCTGCTTTAGTGTCTCCACCTTTGCGAATTTCACTGGCTATGTGCTGTATTAGAGAGTCCAGAATCATAGGGGTTTGAAGGAAATTCTGGGTTTTTTTTTTTCACTTTTTTTTTCTTACTGCTATACCAACAAAATCAAAAGCAATTCATTTCTTTGTGAATAAACCAAAGATAAGGTTTCTAAATTTGGAATAACAAGGGCCTATATGAATTACTAATGAAGGAATTTTCAGTCGAAGGAGTTTGTAGGAGTAAAGCAAGAGAAGTTGCCAAATGTTATTTCATAGATTTTATCTACTGGTCCATTTATGTTTTAATTTAATCCTGAATGCATTTAAGGGGTTTACAGCACATAACAGAATGTGACAAATTTGTTCTGCTAGTGGAACACAAATTTGTTTCAGCTTTCTAGCAGCATTAGTTCAAACTTCTTTATAATATTATAATGTCCAGAATAATAAAATGAAAAGTAATCAAGAGAGATAGAATTATTCCTAGAGTTCAAACAATACAAATTATAATGAACAGATTATACTTTCAGATAATATTAATTCAGATAATATCAATTGTAATGAAATGAGACAATGGGAAATTATGGTGCTGGGATTCTATACAATAATTTTTTATTATAAATTCCCAATGTTGCCTTGTGTTATTTTATAAGTAAAACACTAAAGGAGATAAGAGATCAAAACTTAAATGTCTATGGGAGCCCTTTAGCTAATAAGAATGAGTGAAGTGGGTTGGGTTTAAGATTCCACTGAAGTGAAATATAGAGTGGTTCCCAGTGTAGACTCAGAAGTCACTCAGGCCAATAGAATTTTGCTTTATGTTAGCAGGGACTTTGTGTTGTAAGGTCTTAAGAGCTTTACATTTTAAATATCAGAATTCATTGTTTTTATGGGAAATCTACCAAAGATAGTGTTGGCAATTCATTCGATTTTTAAATTTATCTTAATCCAGGGCACAAAACAGAAGTCTGTAGGCTTGAGCTAGTGGGATACAATTCCTTGCAACACCAGTGTCTTCAACTACATACTTCAGTGTCTAACCTCTTCCCGGAAATTGAATTAAGGGTTCACACAAGTTAGCTACTTTGACTCTGTGATGCTTTCAGGATGCTAAATGATTTAACCATTGTAATATGGTTACATTTGTGCACAAACAGCACTGAACACTCCATGCATGCAAGTTGCTTTGCTGGGGAATTGAAGACAACTGATCACAGTGCTTGCCTTGAAAGAGCTGGTTGATTTTCATGGTAAGGAGCATGAAAATTAAAGTTAAATATGATTAGTTCAATAATAAAAATACAAACAAAATAACTAATTGTTTCAGGAATCAGGCTAAGCATCAAAGGACAATAATCTAACTGGGGCTTGAAAAATAACTAGGAATTTCCTAGAGGAATAAGAGTGGGGAGCAGTTTTAGCTAGTATGAACAGTACATGCAGAAAATTTTCTTAGGCAACTTTCAAGAGAAATTAAACATATTTCACATAGATGCAGGGATGACTTTTCTATTGTGGCAAATAAGACATTTAATAAGCGGTAAGTAGTCAAACAAAAATTAAAGTCTCCAACACATACCAAGAAGAGTGAACATGCCTCCTGAAATCTACAAGGTAGCACATCTTTGAATTTGTCTTTGACACGCAGTTTTTGAGTGTGTGTGCCTGTGCGTGTGTATGGCACCCAAGTGATGGTGATGAATTAGAACTGACGTTCCCTGTTACTTAGAAATTGAAATGATTTCTTGTCTTAAATCTACAACTTTGGCCTTTGAGAGGAAAATGCAATAATTAGAAAATAAAGATTTATGTAAAGAGTAAAAGTGCCCTTTCCTCTCTCCAGAAGGATGCATCATTTTGGAAAATATTCACCTTAGTAAATATAAATCTTATGTTTTAATGGCATAAATATATTTATCTAATCTTTACATTTATGCAATATATCTTGTATATTATCATCTGTTTAATCATCATATTATACTTAACAAATAATAAAATAATGACAAAAATAAAGAAAAAAGATAAAAAAGATATTATAATTTAATTTTCTATGTCCTGCTCTTTCCTTTAAATATATGCAGCAACCTACCCTCTACAGCTTAAAGAGAAAACTCATATTTTGATAATAGTATCTCCTCCCATTGACATAGGCACTTTAGGTCTACAAAGAAATCACACCGCTTCTGTTTCATTTCACTTTTAGAAAAGCCCTTCAACTGATGTAGAGCAAGTACCATTAGGAGTAAGGAAAAGGGGTTGTAAACATGTTAATCTTGCTATCGTCTGAGTTTTTAGGTTAGAATTTTCAAAACTTTGTTCAGAAGAACCACTGAATATTAAGCAACAAAATAGGCCTATGGGGAAAAAAAAGTTTGGAAATACTGGGTTTAAGTGGGGAAAGGTAAAATAGGTTGCTCTATTGCAGAACATCACATATCCTTCTATATGGACATGTGTAAAGTAAAGCTCCAGAAAGTGGGCAAAGGCTTTCAGCATGTCCCAACCTTCCTTATTCAAAGACCCAAGAGCACTATCAAATTTTCTCTTTAGGCTAAAATCCCTAATTTCACACTGAGCAGCAGGGAATGCTGTCATCCCTGAACCTCAACAACTAAACAAAATTCAAGGAAGCAAGACATAATCTCCACAATTTGGGAAACCAGCTTCATTCAGCCGTGCCACTAGTAGAGAACTATCATTGATTATAGGAAAAAAAATGCTTGGGGTAAATACTGAGCACTGAAGAGGCACTCCATAAATGGGGAGAGAACAGAAACAGGAGAAAAAAATGTTAAACTCTGAGGAAAATAAAACAGAATGTGATATCAGAGCTCTGCGTATCAATTGCAGGTGGACGTGAATCCATTCTACTCTCAAACAATCTGTATTGTGAAATCCTAAATACTAGCATTTGTTTATTCATCATATCATATTTAACAAATAATCATCGTTGCTTATTAAGTGTTTATTGGGGGTAAGGCATAAGTCAAACTAATAGACAGACAGATAGATGATAGATAGATGGAGAGATAGATAGATATAGATAGATAGATAGATAGATAGATAGATAGATAGATAGATAGATAGATAGATAGATAGAGATAAATAGATGTAATCCATGAGACAACCTCCAAATATTTAAAATACTCTCATATAACTTGCGAGCATTTTTTCCTCTTTTGAATTTTTTACATGTTAACCTGTTCTTTGATCACACATCCTTAGTTTCTTCTCTTCTCACTTTTCTCTTGTTATCCACAGCCCTCTTCCCAAGAACTCTCTAATTTAGTTGCTTGCATGAATCATATTTTAAAGGCTAAAGTACTTGAGAAATGTCTTTCTCAATATTTCAGTAAAGAAAAGCTCTTTGAGATCTGGAATGTTTTTAATTTATAATTTCCTGGGCAGGAGATTATGAACTTAGTCATATTAAAACATTCAAGTTTCACTTCTAGAGGGCCTCAGTGTAACATACAAGCACCTCTATATATATTCATGTATGTGTATATATATGTTGGGGGGGCATATGCTCAACTGAGATTATTAAAAGCATGCATATGACAAATACTATTGGTAAATTTAAAATAATTTTGATAACTCCCATGATATATTCAAATTTTCTGCATCAGAGCTAAAGCCTTTAGTCTACTGAAAATAAATAGCTGAATGATTGTGAAATGTTTAATAACACGTCATCTGAAGATCATTTCTAGTTCTTTATTTAAACTTCTACTGGGTAAAATAATTTGGACCTCAAAATTCTTGTAGTAGAGTTAGTTCATGGTATTTAATCCAGGTGCTGGGAAGTAATATTTTATGGAAAGCCTGGTGAATGTGTAACTTAGCAAAATGTTATTTATTTGCCAATGGTTAAACTGGGTTGCTTAAATGTATCAAAGGTGATGTTTAATGCCTGTAGGAATTGCCTTTGATAACTTATTTAATGTTTACCATGCGCAGTGTGCCCTGTGCTTAGAAAAGTGCACACTTCTTTAATATTTGTGTAGAAAGTAGCAAAATTTATCTTTCATGACTCTTATTTTCTAACTTGTATTCCAATATAGATTGCCAAGTAATTCACATTAAAGCATTAGAAAGAGTGCTGAATCAGTTTTGTAATAGCTATACATACATTGTTCTCTGTGTGAGAAATAACACACAGAAAAATAATTAAGCCTCAATGATGGATGAAACCAGATGTCCTTCTTCAAAGGGGTTTTTCCATGACATTGGTGTTCAGTCTGAAATTTCTGGGTAATTAGGAATCAGTGTAGACAGCAGTGAGTTTTTTAAAGTCTATGTTTCTTATTGCAAGAAATATAACCAAAATGAAACTCCAAATGTTTCACTGCTTCAATAATGTTAACTTGCTTCACACTGTATTGGAATTACTAAAGATAAACTAGATAACAAAGTCAACACATATTTTTCATGTTGGTAAATTTTGATTCACAGGATATCTATATCCATATGTTTATTTTTATTACATGAAGATATTTTTCAAGTAGCATTATTTGTCATTTAGTAGGCTGTTTGAATATATTGTTGAACAGAAAACTAGAGGTGTCATTTATGGTAAATTGGTAAACATGGTAAATATTTGGGTGAAATTCGGAGTTCCAAGATTTTCCCATCCTCCCAACTAAAAAAAAAAAATTACATTGATTCAATAAAAGTGCAAAGTAAATTTCTACAAATGTTACTGATATCTGAGTTACTTGTGGAAATGTTCATTTGGGAATAAGTTTGGCTTCTTCAGGCTCCAGTTAAAATGCAAGGTCAGGCAATGTGGCTCATGCCTTTACTCCTAGCACTTTGGTAGGCTGAGGCTTGAGCCTAAGAGTTCAAGACAAAACTGGGCAACATAGGGAGATTCCATCTCTACAAAAACAAATATTAAAAAAAAAACCCATCGCCAGGTGTGGTGGTGCATGCCTGTGGTCTCAGCTACTGGGGAGGTTGAGGTGAGAGGCTCCCTTGGGCCCAGTATGCCATGATTGCACCACTGCACTTTAGCCTGGGCGACACAGTGAGATCCTGTCTCATAAAATAAAATGAAATAAAATAGAATACAAATATTTGAGATAGCAAAATAAGATAGCATGGAACTGCTTTCATAGTTACTAAATATTCTGTATACATCAGGTCACCATTATGTCATCCTATAAAATGAATTGTGTGGGAGACTAGGAGAAATTGAAGCCAAAGAAAAGACCATAGAAAACAGAGGTAAAGATTACTGAAGCTTATTTTCAGTTATTGAGCCCAGGAACGACCTCAACTGAGCAATAAGACATAGATAAGTCTGCAAGAACTGCTGGGCAAATAATGATATTTTACGATCTTCAATTAAAACAGAGGTAGATAAGTCTAGTAGTTGGTGGAGCCAAGCAACTCCTGTGAATATCAGTTTCTCAGCCAGGAGCACCTTCCTTGTCTACGCAGTCACAATGGACTTCAGCACCATCCCTTTCTCTTTGTTTTCCATTCTAGTGTCTCACAAATAAAATAACAGGGCACATTATCTAAGCACAGTGCATGAACCTAAGTTCTAGGGCATGTTATATGTTGTGGCTTTATTCTTGCCTATGATATGTCAATAAAAACTCATTTAAGTCTTCATTTAGAAAGTAGTCTCTTTACCTCGATATGGTGATTTTTTCCTATGAGCTTTAGAATTCTAATCTATATAATGTCAGACTTTGACAAAATAGTTTCTAAAGTGCCCATCATTTCTAACATTCTGATTTTGCATTCATAGATTTTTCTATTCTACACTCATCACTAGTCATGTACTTCTTAGTTAATATTAAATTTGCTCCAAATTTTCTCTGATAATTTAAAGAAAGATATGTAAAGTTCTATAAGTGTTTTATGTTTTCTAGAAAAAGTACAATTTCTAATGAATTGATCTGTCCCTCTTTCAAATTTTTCCCCTTTATTTTACTTTATTTTTAAATGACATATAATACTTGTTCATCTTTAGTGGGTGCGCAGTGATGTTTTGATGCATATGATGTATAGTGATCAGATAAGGGTAATTAGCATATCCCTTATGTCAAATATTTATCATTTCTTTATTATGGGAACATTCACTATCCTTTTTCTAGCTATTTGAAACTATATATTATGAACTACAGTAATCCTACAGGACCATAGAACAGTAGAACTTATCCCTCTTACCTTGCTATAATTTGTATCCTTTAACAAATTTCTGCCTATCCTTCCTTTTCTCTACCCTTCCTAGCCTCTAGGAAGCCTCTAGTATCCTCTTTTCTACTTTTTACTTCTCTGACATAAACATTTTTTGGTTTCCACGTACGAGTGAGAACATAGAGTATTTAATATTCTTTTCCTGGCTTAGTTTACTTAATGTAAAATGTCTATGATATTTCATTGTGTCCATCTATGATACAATGAAATACTATTCAGCCATAAAAAAATAAGATCTCTTTTGAACTTTCGATAAAGCGTTTCCTTTATAAGGGGTCTTTTCAACAGATATTATTCTAGTAAACACTTGAACTGATTGTCTTATTAATATTTACTCCAGTGGTTATTCAAGGTGTGTTCAACACTTGAATTTATTGTCGTATTAATGTTTACTCCAATAGTTATTCAAGTGTGTTCAATATTTGAATGAATGGTGAGAATGATATTTGTAAAGTGAAACAGTTGTGAATAATTTCAATTAAAGTGTAATACTTTCTCATCACCCATCTAGATAAGAAATGTATACAAACTCATTTTAATAGGCTGAGAATCCAAACTAACATTTGAAGCTACTTTAATTGTCACTTGACTCCTACTGATAAAAATCCAAAATTGAGACAAGAAGAGAAAGTACAAGTGCAGAAGTCAGAATTTTTATTCCTACCTGATGCCAAGAAAGGTACTCCCACAGACACTAGTGCTCCAAAAAATGAGTTAACAAGAATAAGTTATACCCATCTTGTAATTTGGAGCTCTTATCACTAAAGTATTTTTTAATACACTCTGAAGAAACAATTGCAATGTTACTAAAAAACACAGCTCCAGGGAAAATGTAGTAATTGGTACAGACTCCTGTGCTCAATAGAAACTTGGGATTTAAGCAACTTGATTGCAACAATTTGTAATCACTACGAGATGATTGCTTTGGGGATCAGGAGTTTATTCACATGGGATTTTGCATTATGGTTCATTATTCCAATCAGATGAATGGAATGATTAATAAAGGTAAAAAATAATGACATAATTCATAAGCGTTGATGTTTCTGTGATTCTCTTTCAGCCTGAATTGTGTGTTGGACACTACCTTTCACAAAATGGTTAGAATAAAGAAGTTAAATTGTAAAATCTACTGGGTAAAATAATTTGGACCTCAAAATTGTTGTAGTTGAGTTAGTTCACGGTATTTAATCCAGGTGTTGGGAAGTAATATTTTATGGAAAACCTGGTGAATGTGTAACTTAGCAAAATGTTATTTATTTGCCAACCTATGAAAACAAACAGAATAAAGATCAAAATATTTTGCCTACCTTTTTTTTCCCTTTTACCAAGTATCCAATCCTCACTTAGCTAGGACATATGAATATAAGATGTACCCTGTACATGTGATCAAACAGTACATGTATTTGCCCTAATTATGAAGGCAAAAGAGATACATGAATGCTTCATTGGAAGCACATTTTTCCAATGATATACCGAAATAAAAACTTTTACTATAGTCTACATCTGAATCCGCATTATCTGTCACTCTCTCCCTCATTCCCTGGTATAGCCATACTGGTCTTGGATCAAGCCCTTTTCAAACTCAGAACCTTCACAGAGCCGGTTTTTAACCTTTTTTTTTTTTTTTTAGGTTCAGGGGTATATGTGAAGGTTTTTCATACAGGTAAACTCACGTCATGGGGGTTTGTTGTACAGATTATTTCATCACCCACATACTAAGCCTAGTACCAAACAGTTATTTTTTCTGATCCTTTCCCTACTCCCATCTTCCATCTTCAAGTAGGCCCCAGTGTCTGTTGTTCTCCCCTTTGTGTCCATGTGTTTTCATTATTTAGCTCCCATTTACGTCTTCTTTTGAAAAGTATCTTTTCATGTCCTTTTCTCACTTTTTAATGGGATCATTTTTTTCTTGTAAATTCGTTTAAGTTCCTTATAGATGCTGGATATTACCTTTGTCAGATGGATAGGTTGCAAATATTTTCTTCCATTCTGTAGGTTGTCTGTTTACTCTGTTGAAAGTTTCTTTCACAGAAGCTTTTAAGTTTATTTATATCCAAAAATTTGTCAATTTTTGCTTTTATTGCAATTGTTTTTGGTGTCTTCATTATGAAATCTCTGCCAGTTCCTATGTCCAGAATGGTGTTGCCTATGTTGTCTTTCAGGGTTTTGACAGTTCAGGGTTTTATATTTAAGTCTTTAATTCATCTTTAGTTGATTTTTGTGTATGGTGTAAGAAACAGGTCCGGTTTCAATCTTCTGTATATGGCTAGCCAGTCAGCCCAGCACCATTTATTGAATAGGGTGTCCTTTCCCCCTGTTCTTTTGTCAGCTTTGTCAAAAATCAGATGGTTGTAGGTGTGTGGTCTTATTCATGGCCTTTCAATTCTGTTTCATTGTTTTATTTGTCTGTTTTTGCACCAGTACCATGCTGTTTTGCTTCCTGTAGCCTTATAGTATAGTTTGAAGTCAGGTAACGTGATGCTCCAGGTTTGTTCTTTTTGCTTAGGATTGCTTTGACTATTCGGGTTCAAGGTTCCCTATAAATTTTTAAATAGCTTTTTTTCTGATTCTATGAAGAATGTCATTGGTAGTTTGACAGGAATAGCATTGAATCTGTAAATTGCTTTGGGTAGTATGGCCATTGTAATAACATTAATTTTCCTTATCTATGAGCATGTAATGTGTATTAGCGTTCTCTAGAGGGACAGAACTAATAGGATATATATATATATGTATATATATATATATGTATATATATGTGTGTGTGTGTATATATATATATGTATATATATATGTGTGTGTGTATATATATATGGGAGTTTGTTAAGTATTATTAACTCACATGATCACAAGGCAAGTTCCTACAATAGGCCATCTGCAAGCTGAGGGGCAAGGAAGCCAGTCCAAGTCTCAAAGCTGAAGAACATGGAGTTCAATGTTTGAGGGCAGGAAGCATCCAGCACGGGAGAAAGATGTAGATTGGGAGGCTAAGCCAGTCTAACCTTTTCATGTTTTTCCACCTACTTTATATTCTGGGCACACTGTCAGCTGATTAGATTGTGCCCATCCAGATTAAGGGTATGTCTGCCTTTCCCACCTCACTGACTCAAATGTTAATCTCCTTAGGCAACACCCTCACAGACACACCAAGGATCAATACTTTGCATCCTTCAATCCAATCAAGTTGACACTCACTCATTATTAACCATCACAGAATGTTTTCCCTTTTGTTTGTGTCATCTCTGATTTTTTGAGCAGATTTTGTAATTCTCATTGTAGTGCTTTTTCATCTTTCTAGTTAGTTGAATTCCTAAGTATTTTATTTTTCTTCTAGCAATTGTGAATTGGATTGCATTCCTGATTTGACTGTTTGCTTGACAGTTATTGGTGTATAGGAAAGCAAGTGATTTTTGTACATTGATTCTGTACCCTGAGACTTTGCTGAAGTTGTTTATCAGCTGAAGAAGTTTTTGGGTTTTCTAGATATAAAATTATATTGACTGCAAACAGGCATAGCTTGAATTCCTCTCTTCCTATTTGGATGCCCTTTATTTCTTTCTCTTGCCTAACTGTTATGGCTAACACTTCCAATACCATGTTAAATAGGAGTGGTGAGAGACAGCATCCTTGCCTTGTGCAGGTTTTTAAGGGGAATGCTTCCAACTTTTCCCCATTCTGTGTGATGTTGGCTGTGGGTTTGTCATAGATGGCTCTTATTATTTTGAGGTATGTTCCTTCAATACCTAGCTCACTGAGAGTTTTTAACATGAAGGGATGTTGAATTTTAATAAAAGCCTTTTCTGTGTCTGTTGAAATAACACGAGTTTTTGCCTCTAGTTCTGTCTATGTGATGAATCACATTTAACTTTATGTATGTTGAACCAACCTCACATCCCAGGGATAAAGCCTACTTGATTGTGATAGATTAGGTTTTTGATGTTCTCATGGATTAAGTTTGCAACTATTTTGTTGAAGATTTTTGCATTAATATTCATCAAGGATATTGGCCTAAAATTTTCATTTTTTGTTGTGTCTTTGCCAGGTTTTGATATCAGAATGATGCTGGCCTTAAAGAATGACTGGGGAAGAATCATTCTTCCTAAATTTTTTGCATAGGTTCAGTACAAATGGTACTATCTCTTCTTTGTACATCTGGTAGAATTTGGCAGAGAATCCTTCTGGTACTTGGATTTCTTTTGGTTGGTAGGCTACTTACTACTGATTCAATGTTGGAGCTCATTATTGGTCTGTTCAGGAAATCAATTTCTTCCTGGCTTAGTCTTGTGAAGGGTATGTGTCCAGGAATTTATCCATCCCTTCTAGATTTTGTAGTTTGTGTGCATAGAGGTGCTCATAATAGTCTCTGATGGTTATTTGTATTTCTAGGGGTTCAGTGGTAACATCTCCTTGGTTATTTATAATTTTGTTTTTTGGGCCCTCTCTCTTTTCTTCATATTAGTCTAGCTAGCAGCCTCCTTATATTATTTAGTTGTTATGTTAACTTGTTGAGATCTTTCTATCATTTCGATGTGGTGCTTAGTTCTAATTACTGCTTTGAATTCTATTTCTCCCAAACTTCTTCTAGTTATTCCCTAATCATCTCTAGGATGCCAGCTTAAATATCAACCCTAAGAGAAGACATCTTCTACCTACAGTAAAATCTGCGCACCATCATAATTGTTCTCTCTCCTGTTGCCTTATTCTACTTATTTATGACACTTGTCACAATCTTAATTTTAAGTGCAGTTTATTTTGTTTGTTTAAGATATATCTTCCCCTCCAGCCTGTTATCCAAGAGAAGAAGAAACTGTATTTTATATTCACTGTATACACAACACTCAGTACACTGCCTGGAACATGCTGTTATCCATAAATGTTTTTTGAGTAAATATATTGAAAACAAGAATCTTGATTATATCCACAAGTGTTTAGTTTTGGTTCACGTGATTTTTTAAAATTAATAAATTTCGCAATAATTATAATATTATGAAATTCTCATAAAATCCAAATAATCTGACTATACTTAGTTTGCTTTTTGGAATTGCAATAAATGGATGAAGCAGAATAGCATATTTCTTCATTAAAGAAAAAATACTCCATGATTTACCCAAATTGCCTAAACATATTATTACTATCCTTCAGCCACCACCCCAATTCACAATTTTATTTGATTTTTTTGGCCACAGAAATGAATATAGTGTGAAATTAAGTAAAATTTCTAATTAAAAAGTAGATTATGGACACAATGCCGAAAATGCTTACTTCTACCTACAAAAGTCAGCAAGATATCCCATAGATGAGGATGTTGGAGCCATGGTGCCTTGATCAGATGAGAAAAAGAGAACAAAGCATCCCGCACGTGTGAAATTAGAAATACATGGTTGTTAATTGTAATTACATCTCTCTCAGTATAAGTCTATGTTGGATGAGTGGGAAAATCTTCCTTATGCCCCTGAAATTACACTGTCATTAAGCCTGAAACTTAAGATAATTTGATACTTAATAAAACAATCCAACTTCTAACAACAGATGCGTGAATAAATATGTCAAATTTTTAAATGGAATCTTAATAATGCCACAAAAAAAATCAAACTAATGATATACAACCTGATGATACATTAAATATGTTCCCCCTAAAATAAGGAGCAAGGCTGGGTATGGTGGCTCACGCCTATAATCCCAGAACTTTGGGAGGCTGAGGCGGGTGGATCATGAGGTCAGGAGTTCGAGACCAGCCTGACCAACATGGCGAAAACCCATCTCTATTAAAAATACAAAAATTAGTCAGGCATGGTGGTGGGTGCCTGTAATCCCAGCTACCCAGGAGGCTGAAGAAGGAGAATCACTTGAACCCGGGAGACAGAGGTTGCAGTGAGCCAAGATTGTGCCATTGCACTCCAACCTGGGCGACAAGAGCAAGGCTCTGTCTCAAAACAAACAAAGAAACAAAACACAAATGAAATGAGGAACAAGGCCTTGATATTTGTTTTCACTACCTCTATTTGACATTATAATATCAGTCTAAGTCAATGCAATGATGAAGGAAAAATAAATAAAACTCATAAATATTGGAAAGGAATAAAATCTGTTAATTTGCAGATGAAATGAAGTAAATTTTAGAGAATTTATAGAAGAAACAAACAAAAATTCTACTCTAATTAAGACAAATGAGCAGGGTTGCTGGATGCAAGGGTCATAATTAAGCTCAATTATTATGTATCCTAGTAACAAATGGATATGAAATATACAATGAGACATACGGTTTCTCTTGGCCTTAGAGTTCAGCATTTTGGTTGATTACCGAGATTCAGCTGTACTCTTGTCTTTAGAAGCTGTGAAATATAACCATATATTTGTCATAAATTGCCGTTGTTGACTTAGATAGCTTGGGGCTCTTTTTTCCTTGTAAAACTAACAACAAACCCAAACAACAACAGGAACAAAATGCAGAAGCCTTATAAATACAGTTACTTAATGTACAACTTAATATATACACAAAATATTTTATCTTTTTATTTTCTAATGGCGTAATGGCAGAATTTGCCTTCCAATAAAGATATTTAGAAAATATTTAGTATTTTGAGGCAATAAGTAGAAAGTTTGGAGAGTAGAAGAATCTTGACCAGGCACAGTAATTTATGCCTATAATTCCAGCACTTTGGGAGGCTGAGGCAGGAGAGCCACTTGAGCCCAGGAGTTTAAGACCTGCCTGGGCAATATAGACAGATATCAGATCTACAAAAAAATTTAAAAATTAGCCGAGTGTGGTAGCACACACCTGTGGTCCCAGCTACTAGGGAGGCTCAGGCGGGAGGGTCACTTGAGCCTAGGAGTTGGAGGGAGTTATTAATATGATCATGCCACTGTTCTCCAACCTGGGCAACAGAGTGAAACTCTATCTTAAAAAAAATATATTTTTTACTTGTTCCTTAAATAATTCATTTTAGCATAATGTCTAAAGAGGAATTCTTTCTACTTTCTAAAGTTTCTTGAAGATGCCAGAGCAATGTCTTCTCTTCCTGTGGAAGAAATCCTTACTTCCTTGGACACATATAAACAGGCCGGTGCTAAGGAAAACAAAAAATTAACATTGCTTACCTAAACATAATTACAAATAGAAGGAATATTCAAAGCAAGGTGGATACTCTATCGTATGACCTATTGTTTACTCGGTTCTTTCATTTCCCATTTTAATTTTAGTCCTTATTCTCAGATCAGCCTGCTTAAATTTTTCAAAATCAGGCGAAACAGAAAGTGACCTCCATACACTGGAGGCTCAGAATGGGAAGGTGGATTTATGTAACTCAGAGAGCTGGATCCATAAACTCAAGTTTAAGAAAAGTACAATCATTCTCTTCCCCTCTTTTTCCATTGCCACTCTTCACTATGTAAGAGCACTTATAAAAACCAGAAGCCATCACCATGGCCCCTAGTTTCTGGTCTACCACAGCAAGTCAGGAAAGGAGTACAGAAGAATGGATTTCTTAGAGTGCAGAAGAATGGGTTTCTTAAAGACATCTCTGCTGAAGCAGCAGGCGAGAATAAGAATAGAATACATTCAAGAAATTGGGCTGGGAGCACATTTATTTTGTTTGCCATTGTAAACAAAAAGAGCACAACAGTGTTCCAGGGCATGCCACGTTTCACCCACAGCAGTGCTCCTCAAAATTCAGTGTGCTTATCAATCACCTAGGAGTTTGGATAAAACACATATTTAAATACAGTGCACCTGAGGTGCAGACTTTGATTCTGTACTTGTAACAACCTCCAAGGAAGAGCTCATGCTGCTGATTCATGGAATATATGTGGAGGAGCAAAGCCTAGAAAAATCTCATTTTTACCCAGCATGAGCTTTTTAGCTGAGAAACTCAACATAGACTCACAGAGAATATTAAAACTCACCATCAGAACGCTAGGACATGTGAGCCAAAGATTTCGATTTAATGTTTATTAGGAAACAAAGGCATCACCATGGTCATGACAATATTTCATCTCAGGACATTCTTCAAGGCCTGCTTCACATCTTTATTCCTCAGACTGTAGATCAATGGATTAAGTACCGGACTCACAAAGGTGTAAAAGACAGCTATTATTTTAGATTCCTCAACAGTCTTATCTGTTGGTGATCTTATATACATTCAAAAGAGAGTCCCATAAAACAGGGTGACAGCCATCATATGGGAACCACAGGTGGAGAATGCCTTGTGCCTTCCCTCTGCTGATTTGATCCGGAGGATGGCAGCAAGAATGAAGGCATAGGACACCAAGACGATGGTGAGGGAGCTGGAGAGGTTGAAGCCAGCAGATATGAACATGGCATGCTCTTTGACATAAGTATCAGAACAAGAAAGCTTAATGAGCAGCGGGTCAGCACAGTAGAAGTGGTTGATGACATTGGATCTACAGAAGGTCAGGCGGAAGGTCAGGATGGCCTGGAAGAGTCCATCTGAGAAGCCATAGACATAGGGAAATGTGGCCAATCAGATGCAAACTCTCCTGGACGTTTTCACACTGTAGCGCAGAGGGTCACATATGGCCACATAGCGGTCATAGGCCATTGCTGCCAGCATGTAAAACTCAGTGAGTAGAAGGGCAATGAAAATGTAGCACTGTGTAAAGCAACCAGCAAAGGAAATGGTCTTCTCAGATACGATATTAGTCAACATCTGCGGGGTTGCATTTGATGTATAGCACAAATCCACAAAGGCTAAGTTAGTGAGGAAGAAGTACATGGGCGTGTGAAGGCGAGAGTCCAGTCTCATTAACATTATCATGCCCAGGTTGCCTAGCAGGGTGACGAGGTAAACAACCAGAAACAGCACAAAATGCAGAGGCTGGAGTTCCAGGCAATCTGTGAGCCCAAGTAAAATGAATTCTGTGATTGCACTGCCATTTGTGTTGGACATTTCCTGACAGTTTGCTCTTCAAGCTATGGAAATAAAGCCAATATAAACAAATGCACATACCATGTTAATGTTCATTTGAATTAGTTTTTCTCCACATCTTCATATATCATCGAAAGTTATCTATTTCTGGGTACTACCATAAACTTTGGTTTTGGTAATTATGGTAGACTTACTATAATTTTGTAAGTCTACAATGTCATTATATCATTTGCCTAGGCATTACATTACTAATATATTCTTTCTCTACACCTATAGATATATCTATACCTACACCTGTATCTATCTATCTATCTATCTATCTATCTATCTATCTATCTATCTATCTATATGACTGAGCTACATCTCTTCTATCTTCCTGTACTTTTTTAAACCTAATTCTATTCATGCTACATGACCCACTTTAAAGGCCACTTCTTTGTGAAGCATTTCTCATCCATTTCTCCTAATACGTGTCACTGAATTATCTCTTCTTTATTTCCAGAGTATTCTATATTTCTCTAATTTATTATTTAGCCCCCATTGTATCATTATAAAGTATATGCTTTCTCATCACATAATGGTGTTGAGAGCAGGGACAAAGTGAAGTTCATTTTTTAATTATACTTCTCAACACATTTTTATACTAAATTTTCTTAAAATGCAAAAAGGAGAGCATGTAAGAATGAATGACTTGCAATTTTTACTCACAGATTTATCTCCATGTAGCCTTGCGTGATGTCATGTTCTTAGGAGAATTAAGTGATTATTGAAACTTAGTGTAGAAGCAATTCTTGGGAAGCTTGTTTATTAGCCCATATCACAGGTTTTTGCAGAAATTCTTATGTGGGGTACTGGAATCTTCATCTCTAATGATTATCTGTAGGATTCTAATGCAAGTGTTCCAAGATCATAGCTCAAAATGCACAGTCAGAATGGCTCGATAAACATATGCCAAATAAATGAACAAAGAACTGTGAAATAAAATAAATTTTCGTATAGTATGTTGAGGATGTTTAGAACAATGACTTAATGTGTTTAGAAAGAAAATAAATTAATATTTTCAGAGTTGGTATTTAATCTTTTAATCACAACTTGTATCTAACAAGAGGTATTACAAATCCTTTTGGCTTTTTACCTCTCTTCACATCAGAATCTTTGCTAATTCACATTTTCCTTTCTTTCGAGAAGTTTTTAATTTTTGCCCATTCTTTCATACTTGAAATTTTTATTACAGGCTTCTCAATTCTTGTCTCATCTCAAAATGAGTCACCTCATTTATTTTACTGTAAGTTTTAGAATGCCTATAATCAAAACTCTGTCTTGCTGTTACTATTGAGAAAAGCAACGTACAAAAAGGTTAAATAATTGAACCGAGGTCACACTACTAGTGCATACAATCTGAGAATCTGAGGTAAGAACTGAAAATTATGTATTTTAAAAACTTCCTTTATTAGCTGCTGCTGCAATACATATCACCTTTCTAAAGCTAAACTGTTTCATAAAATTGTATGTATAGACCTGGAAGGCCTTGAGATATATGATGATAAGGAACTTCTGGGGACACAGATAGTCATGGCATTCTTACATAGTGCACCATGATAAACAGGATTGTGCCAGACACATTCTCCTTACACTTAGGCATGTTCTACTATGTGACTGACTTGTGCCCTTGAGTACCTGTATGTGATATATCTAAGAAATATCAAGTAGAAGCTATGACATATCTTGATGTTAGGAGCTGGTTAGGAGCCCTGGATTACAGAGTTACTTCAGTAATTTAAAAGCTTTGCAACTGAATGAATCACTGTGTTTTCCCATGTGTAAATGGAAATAATAATATTTATCTTTCCTCTTCTCATGTCATTTTGGGCATCAAAATAGATATTCGTGAAACAAGTATTTACTGATACTCAACATTTTGTGTGATTGGGCACTATAGATGCAGAAGCGAAAAAACCTTTCAAAAATTTCTGCTTTTTTTGGTTTTCCCATTCTAGTGGACAGAGAGAGCTATTATTTCAAGTAAATAAATAATATTCAAATAACTGTTGTGGAGAAAAATGAAGGAAATACAGTTTTGGGGAAAGGAAAGTCAAGGAAGACCTCATTAAAAAAGTAATGTTTGGCCAGGCAGGATGGCTCATGCCTGTAATTCGAGCACTTTGGGAGGCTGACGCGGGTGGGTTACCTGAGGTCAGGAGTTCAAGACCAGCCTGGCCAACATGGAGAAACCCCATCTCTACTAAAAATACAAAAATCAGTCGGGTGTGGTGGCACATGCCTGTAATCTCAGCTACTTCAGAGGCTGAGGCAGGAGAATTGCTCAAGCCCAGGATGGAGAGGTTGCAGTGAGCAGAGATCAGCCACTGTACTCCAGCCTGGTGACAGAGTAAGGTTCCACCAAAAAAAAAAAAAAGTAAAGTAAAGTTTATGGCAACAACTGTAGCAAGAAAACTTCTAAGAAGGATATCATAAGAAGTGTAAACCAAAAATAAATAAAGGGACTTCCTCCTCAGCCAGGGCTTGTAAAATTTAACCTGAAAGACTAGTTCAGGAGGTTAAGGGAAATGGGGGTCGGACATGCCTCATTATTCCTCTCCAGCATTAATATAACACAGACTTTTCTATTGATCTCAGGTCTTTAGACAAACCAGTTGTCAACCAGAAAATGTTTAAATTTACCTACAGCCTGGAAACGCCACGCCACCCTGCCCCAACCTGGGCTTTGAGTTGTCCTGCACCAAACCAAGGTAAATCTTACATGTATTGATTGATAGATTATGTCTCTCTAAAATGTATAAAAGCAAGCTGTACCATGACCACCTTCAACACATATCCTCAGGACCTCCGGAAGCTGTGTCACAGGTGTGTCCTCAACCTTGGCAAAATAAACTTTCTAAACTAACTGAGACCTGTCTCAGATTTCCTGGGTCTACAGAAGGATAACGAGCAAATACAAGGATACCAGATGTAATGGTTCTGTGGAAACTATCACTGAGTGAAATCTGTGTGTGTATGTGCACACACAAACACACACACACACACACACACTTAATGCAAAGTGCAGAAAATCCAGCTAAGCTCCCTAAACCACAGATATTTCACTTTACTCTTATTCACTTCAAATCTTTCTCACGTTAAGTGTTACTTATTTCAAGTTCCTATCAAGAGTATCAATGGCCTTCACCAGAGTACAGTTTCAGTGGTCACAACAAAGAAAAATGAGAGAAAATATATCAGGATGTGGGAATTTCAGATTTAAAAAGACACAGTAGGAAATTGGACTAGAGGAGTTCATTTGCAGAATAACTTATTTGTTGCATGTGGCTTAATAACTGCCTGTGAGATCTGAAACAGTTTTGACTGAGAGGCTCATTGGCTTTTATGGGATCCAGAAATACACAATTGCAGTAGAGAAGAAGGGCCCATAAGTGGAGAGAGGTAAAAAGACTACAGCTAAGATGTGTGTACAAAGAAGGAAAACCACAGTAGGTCTAACCCCTGTGTCAGGACAGAATAAAAGGTGAACACCTCTTGAATAAGGAACACCTGGGCTTGCTAGGTCAGTATGTTGGGAAGGTTCTGCATGATAGAGGAAGAATGAGCAGAGGAGTAGGTCAAGGACAGGAAAAAGTTACAAGTTGTAAAACCTAGAACTGGGACCTCAGCTACATTGTATGCAGAATCCAATATTGATACAGGAGCAGGGTTGGGAAGTGATGTGTAGAGAAAGGTGGGGTCCCTGGTGAGGGCTCCACCCACAGACCTTTGCCCAAGGACCTAAGTGAGAACAGGCTCTCCTGTTTTTGCACCCAAATGTTGCATTTTCCAAGACCACTCTGGCCCGCCACAGGCCCCATCCTGTGCCCTTAAAAACCCGAGGCCTTAGTGGGCATGGACACAAGTGGCTGGATGTTGACAGGAGCAGAGGAGCACAACAGCAGACACCAGCAGCTGCCAGCAGACCAGTGATGGTGGAACGATGCAGACACTGAGGGGAGTTCGGCTGGAGGCGGTCAGAGCATCATCGGCAAATGAGCTGCCCGACTCCAGGGGAAGACCAATTTCCCACTCCATCCCCTTTCTGGCTCCCCATCCATCTCACTGAGAGCCACCTCCACCACTCAATAAAACCTTGCACTCATCCTCCAAGTCCACATGTGATCCAATTTTTCCGATACACTGGGCAAGAACTTGGAATACAGAAAGCCTGCTGCCCTTGTGGTAATGCACAGGGTCTAACTGAGCTGATTAATGCAAGCCGCCTGCAGACAGCAAAGCTGAAAGATCACACTGTAACACACACCCACTGGGGCTTCGGGAGCTGTAAACACTTAACCCTAGACGCTGCTGTGGGGTTGGAGCCCAAAAACACTCCCACGACCTCTACACCTGTCTGTCTGCATTCCAACCCTAGGGATTTGAGCAGTGGGGCGCCAAAGAAGCAAGCCACACTCCTGTCACTTGCCCTGCGAGGAGGATAAGGAAACTCTCCTGCTTCAATATGAAATAAAACTGTAAGAATCCTTGTACAAACAAATTATTTAAAATTTCAGGACCATGAGAGCAAAGCATTAAACCAAGCTTGGGGTGTTCTTCTAAGCACAAGGCCTTGTGAATAGACTGCATGACCATGACCCAACCATACCTGGAACACACAAGCCATAAAAACTGACACTGAAAATACAGAATGAGAAGGAAAGTCCCCAACCCTCAACAATTAAAAAATAGAAGATGCCCCAAAGGAAGGCTTTTATTCCAGGTGAGAATGCACTAGGGTGTAATCAATTTCAAGAGGCTAGTTGTCTAGCTCAATTTTGTAGGCTATTCAATCACAAGCGAATAAGAAAAGACTGTTTCAGAAAAAGAAAAGAAACCAGTCAAGAAAACTACTTAGGAAGAATTCATCGTAAGAAAGATTCTTAAGCTTCTTAGTTTGTTTCTTCATTTGTTTGCTTGTTCAAATGAACCACTTGAAAATCCAAGATAAATGCAGATACTGAAAATCTCACCTCCAAAATGTAAAAGGTTTATAGATTGCCTGAACCTCAGTTAATGAACCCTTTTAAAAAATAAATAAATTTTAATGCGTTTATTTAAGGTACATAACATAATGTCATGTGATACATAGAGTAAAATCTTATTATAGTAAAGCAAATTAACACATACATTAACATATAGTTACCCTTTTTGTGTGTCTGTGTGCAAGAGCAGCTAATATATATTCATTTAGCACGATTCCTAAATACGGTATAATTATATTACCCCTAGTCCTCATGATGTTCATTAGATCTCTAGACTTGTTTATCCTGTGAATTCACCACCTCTTAAAGCATCTGTACTTCCATGTTTTTGCAGTATTCTTCATAATAGCTAAGGTATGGAAACAACCTAAGTGCCTGATGAAGGACAAATAGATAAAGAAATGGTGGTATATATTTACAATAGAATATTATTCATCCCTGAAAAGGAAGATCATGTTATTTGATACAACACGTACAAGCCTGGAGGACATTATTCTAAGTGAAATAAACCAGACACAGGAAGACAAATACTGAATGATCTCACTTATATGGGGAATATTAAAAAATTAAATATACAGAGATAAAAATAAAACAGTGGTTACCAGAGGTAGAGGGCTGGAAGAGGAAATAGAGGTATGCAGGTTAGAAGATATAAAGTACATGAAAATCTTAGATTAAATTAAGCCCCATCTAATGCCTAAAAATGACCTTGCATTTGTGTGTGATGAGCATACTGTTTGTCTTTCTTGTTTTGTTTTTTATTTCATCAGTGATAATTCTATAAAATACTACTTGAAAAATATCAGCGAATTTTTGTGAGTCTGTTGTTAGGGAAATTAATTGAGTTCAAACTCTGCTACTAGAAATAGAAGATGGCATATATGCATTTTTAGGAAACAGAGTACCCCAAAGTTAAATTTGCCCTAGAGGACTGCAGGATAAAATATGATTTTGTCCATTTTTGCTTGTAAAGGTGGAAACAAGCAAAATGTTTAAAATGAAGAGTAGAAGCATAATAAACAGTTATTTTTTAAGAAGCAACCTTCAAGGTGACATAAAATATTTGAAAATATAAGTCCCTCATTTACTTGAAATAAGGAGATGCAAAGGAAAACATTTACTAATGTAGTTTTCTATCTTGTCCTCAGAGACATACAAAGCTTTATGCTGTTGGAAACTACAGATGAAGAAGACGGGACCCGTAGTCTGTTTTCAAAATGATATTACTTTTAGCGAAAGGAGAATGTATGAGGCTATCTCTATCTCCTTTTCATTGCCTTCCTTCTTCTGTAATGGTATTGGAAATGTTCTAATATGATGAAGAAAAATAAATGATTGAAATACAAATGACGTGTGCTAGGAGCTAAGTGGAAAAAATATATAAATTCACTAGATCATTTATTTGCAAGGAAAGTAAAGTACACAGATGGATTCCAGATTGAAATGTGAGACTCAGGGCCAACAGAATGTTTCGTGTTAACCTTGACAGATGCAACACTGAAATCAACTCTCAATATACCTGTCCACTAATGGCCAACTTCTCAGCAGTCTAGTACCTATGATCAGATGCAAATGACCAGTGATACCCGAAAGCAGCAATTCCCTAAGCTATCCAGGTGTGCTCAGAGATTCTCCCAAGCAAACAAAAGTTTTGGGTGGCTCTGGAACCTATGCTCAGCTCTGCCACCAACTAACTTTCTAATTGAATTTGGTTAATATCTTGCTCATTTGCAACCTTTGCAAAATAATTAAATTAGATTACATGATACTGGGCCTACTCTAATATAATGAATGTCTGAGTAAATATTTTAGTATTCAAAAAGTAAGAATTTTATGAATCTAATCCCCATTAGTGATTTTGATTCTAGCTTCATCAGCAACAAATTTTACCACCACCATAGTGTCAGATTATCTAAACTGTCTTACCTTAGTGTTCCAAGCTATAAAATGAGAAATGGAGTTTTTAGGAGGAATAATATACTCATTTAAAGTGCTTAGAAAAATGATTTGCATATAGTAAGCATGTAATGAGTATTGTTACAAATGGAGTTAACACTTTTCATAGCTAATCTCCTTTCCTACTTCTTTGCTCACAGCCTCTGAGAGAAGGCACTGAGAATTTTTCAGAGGAGAAACTGATTCACGCCCCCCAATGATATGCAAAGTCAAAGAAAAAAATGATTTTTAATAATAAAAATGCAAACATTTTGTGAGATTCAGTTAATACATTAATATATTTCCCCTTTAACCGAAAATAAAGAACATAAAAATGCAAGGACTTACTTCTGGTTCTGATATATACTTGTTTCCTTGATATTTGATTGAAAAGGTTTTTAGGTGCTTCTCTAAGCTTTAAAATGCAGTCATATTTATAGCAGGATGTGAGAGGTGGAGACCTGCTCTTAAAGCAAATCTCAGAGGGACTAAGGAATAGCAGTGATGAGTGTTACTTCTGGAATCATCCCTTTTGTGTTTAATTAAAGGACTCTGGGATTAGGAAACTAATTATGCTTCAGTCATATTGTCATAATTTCAAATGTATCATTGTTTGTTGTATGAGCTCCATGGAAGGCATACAAAAAAAAATCTGGAAATTTTGAGGATTACACTTTCGGAGGGTAAAGTCAGAAAGAAGAAAGATGATGGAATAGAAAATCCCCTAGCATCACTGTCCCCATAAAAATAAAACTAGAAGCTATTCAAAGATGGGAGCTCCATTGTAAATACAACAGAACTCAGAGGAGAAGTGCAGAATCAAGGAAAGTTGTGGACTGTAAAAGAAACGGTCATTTCTGGTTGCACTACCCCCTTTCCCAAGCTAGTATAATGCCACTCACAAAGAATTTCCCTAGACCTATGTCTGCTAAGGAGGAAGGGGGGAATTGGAATTGGATGTTCAATCTCCCCTCCAGCTTAGGAATCTTCATCAGTAATCCACTCTGGTCCTCTCTCATAAAAACCTTTGGGAGTGCTGGGAGAATTGAATCATCTGAGGTGAACAAAGAATAGGACACTGAATGCAGTACCTGATGCATGGAGCCTGGTGGCTACTCAGCACTGTAATTAGTAGAGATGCCACATTTAACAGACTGATTAGTGTCATAGAAATACAGGAAGCACAGTTGGCAGTACAGCAAGAATTCTTAGCCGGATTTTCCACAAACCCAAGGTTCTTTCATGGAGCCTCCCCCAGCCTGGCCCCAAAACAATTAAAAGACTGGGATTAATAATTTTCCGGAATTGGAAACAATGACAGCACAGCAATATAGTCCCAACACAGTATTTAAGCTTCAGTGCACAAAATAAGACTTCCCTACACTAGGAAACAATGACAGAACAGAAGTTTAGTTGCAGTGGTCACTATAAGCCTACCCCAGCAGAAGCAACAACAAGTCAACATTTAAGAGTGAATACTGGCCAGGCACAGTGGCTCACGCCTGTAATCCTAGCACTTTGGGTGGCCAAGGCGAGTGGATCACCTGAGTCCAGGAGTTCGAGACCAGCCTGGCCACCATGGTAAAATCTCATCTCTACTAAAAATACAAAAATTAGCCAGGCGTAGTGCTGTATGCCTGTAATCCCAGCTACTTGGGAGGCTGAGGCAGGAGAATCGCTGGAAGAACCTGGGAGGCAGAGGCTGCAGTAACCCAAGATCACACCACTGCATTCCTGGGTAACAGAGCAAGATTCTGTCTTAAAAAAAAAAAAAAAGAATACTAAGAACTAAAGATCTAAGACCAACAAAGAACACCTGCGAAAACTGGAAGTGTCTCTCTCTTCAAATGCACAGGCAACGACATAAATATGCGAAGATTGTAAAAACCAAGGGAAATATGACACCACCAAAAGAAATCAACAGAGGCTCAACAATGGACCCTGAACAATTAAAGATCTATTAAATGTCTGACAATGAATTCAGCATAAGCCTCTTAAAGGAGTTCAAGAAATTACAGGTCAGAACAAAGATCTCTGAGGAAATAAGGAATTTAAAAAAATATTTAAAGAAAGAAAAATGTTAAAAAAAGAAATTATAAGAAAACAGAAAACTAAAAAAAAGGAAAATAATTCAGGAAGAAAATAAGAAATTGGAAAGAGAAATAAAAACAATGTTTAAAAATATTAATCCCAGAAATAAAGAATACAAAAACTGAACTTAAAAACTCATTAGAAATATTTAAGAATAGTTTTGATGACAGAGAAAAGAATCAGTAAGCTTGAAGATAGAACATTTGAAACTAACTTCTCAGAGGAGCTAAAAAAAAAAAAAAAAGTAAAGAAGGCCTATGAAAATTATGGGACACAATCAAGTACATTAACTTTTGCATAATTGAAATATCTAAATGAAATGAGAGGTAAAAAGGCCTAGAAACTATATTTATTGAAATAATAACTGGAAGTTTCTCAGTTCTGGAGAAACACAATAGCATCTAGGTAGAAAAGACAATTGCTCACCAATCAAATTCAATACAAACAGTAATATCTCAGGTTACATTGTAATCAAATTAGGAAAAATCAAAGACAAAGAAATAATATTCAAATCAGCAAGAGAAAAATATCACATTTAATGGAGACTGATATGGTTTGGCTCTGTGTCTCCACCCAAATTTCATCTAAATTTGCAATCTCCTACTGCTGGAGGTGGGACCTGGTGGGAAATGATTGGATCATGGGGGTGATTTCTAATGGTTTAGCACCATTCCCCTAGTGTTGCCTTGTGTTAGAGTTCTCACAATATCTGTTATTTAAAAGTGTGTAGCACTTCCCCCTTCGCTCTCTTTTTCTCCTCTTGCCATGTGCTTGTTTTCCCTTTGCGCTTCCACCATGATTGTTAGTTTTCTGAGGCCTTCTCAACCATGCTACCTGTACAGCCTAAGGAACGGTGAATCGATTAAACCTCTTTTCTTCATAAATTACTCAATCTCAGTTAGTTCTTTACAGTGATGTGAGAATGGACTAATACATAAAATTGGTACTAGAGAAGTGGGGCATTCCTATAGATACCCGAAAATGTGGAATCGACTTTGTAATTGGGTAACAAGCAAAGGTTGGAACAGTTTGGAGGGCTCAGAAGAAGACAGGAAGAGGAGAAAGTTTGGAACTTCCTAGAGACTTATTGAATGGTGGTGAACAAAATACTAATAGTGATATGGAGAGTGAAGTCCAGGATGAGGTGGTCTCAGATGGAGATGTAGAACTTATTGGGAAGTGGAGTAAAGGTCACTCTTGCTATGCTTTAACAAAGAGACTGGTGGCATTGTGCCCCTGCTCTAGAGAGTTGTGGAACTTTGAATTTGAGAGAGATGAATTCAGGTATATGGTGGAAGAAATTTCTAAGCAGCAAAGCATTCAAGAATTAGCCTGGCTTCTTCTCTATTTTCAAAGAGATGGACTGAAATTGGAATTTATATTTAAAAGGAAAGCAGAGCATGAAAGTTTGAAAAATTTGCAGCCTGAATATGTGGTAGAAAAGAAAAACCCATTTTATAGGGAGGAATTCAAGGCTGCAGAAGTTTGCATAAATAAAGAGGAGCTACATGTTAATAGCCAAGACAGTGGGGAAAATGCCTCCAAGAAATTTCAGAGACCTTTATTACAGCCACTCCCATCATAGGCCCAGAGGGCAAATAGGAAAAAATGATGTCGGGGGCCAGGCCCAGGTCCCCAGTGCTCTATGTAGCCTCAGAACATGATGACCTGCATCCTAGCCACTCCAACCCCAGTCAGGAATAAAAGGTGCCAAGGTACAGCTTGGGCCACTGCTTCAAAGGGCACAAGCCCCAAGCTGTGGCAGCTTTCACATAGTGTCTGGCCTGTGGGTGTGCAGAAGACATGAATTAAGGTTTGGGAGCTTTTGCTTAAGTTTTAGAGGTTGTATGCAAATGCCTGGATATCCAGGCAGAAGTCTGCTGCAGGGGCAGAATCCTCACAGAGAGCCTCTACTAGTGCAATGCAGAGGGAAAATGTGGGGTTGGAGCCCCCACACCGAGTTCCCACTGGGTCCTGCCTAATGGATCTGTAAGAAAAGGGACACTATCTTTCCGAAACCAGAATGGTAGCTCCACTCACAGCTTGCACCATGCATCTGGAAAAGCCACAAGCACTCAACATCAGCCTATGAAAGCAGCCAACAGGGCTGTACCCTGCAGAGCCATGAAGGTGGAGTTGCCCAAGGCCTTGAGAGAGCAACCCTTGCATTAGTGTGCCCTAGATGTGAAACATGGAGTCAAAGGAGATTATTTTGGAGCTTTAAGATTTAATGACTGCCCCTCTGGATTTTGGACTTGCATGAGGTATGTAGCTCCTTTATTTTGGCCAATTTCTTCCTTTTGGAACGGAAGCATTTATCCAATGCCTGTAACTCCCTTGTATCTTAGAAGTAAATAACTTGTTTTTAGTTTTACAGGCTTACATGTGGACCTTGTCTCAGATGAGATTTTGGAACTGGACATTTAAGTTTATGCTGGAATGAGTTAAAACTTTGGGGAACTATTGGGAAGACATGATTGTGTTTTGAAATGTGAGAAGATCATGAAATTTGGGAGGGACCAGGGCAGAATGATATGGTTTGACTCTGTGTTCCCACCCAAGCCTTATATTGAATTGTAATCCCCCAGTTTTGGAGGTGGGGCCTGGTGGGAGGTGAATGGATCATGGGGGTGTTTTCTAATGGTTTAACACCATTCCCCTAGTGCTATCTTATGATAGAGTTCTCATGAGATCTCTTTGTTTAAAAGTGTGTAGCACTTTCCCCTTTACCCTCTCTCCTCTGTCACCATGTGAAGATGTGCTTGCTTCACCTTCACCTTCCATCATGATTGTAAGTTTCCTGAAGCCTCCCCAGCCATGCCTCCTGTACAGCCTGTGGAACTGTGAGTCAATTAAACCTCCTCACTTTATAAACTATTCAGGCTAAGGTAATTTTGTATAACAATGTGAGAACAGAGTAATACAGAGCTTGAATATGGCTTTCAGCAGATTTCTCACAGAAGCCCACAGGCCAAGAGGAAATGGTATGCTATACTCAAGGTGATAAGGGAAAAAATCTTTCAAGGCAGAATATTATGTGCATTAAAGTTATTCTTCAAACATGAAGGTGAAATAAAGATTTTTTTTCCCAGAAAAACAAAAGCTGTGGAAAGTCATCAACACCATACCTGTTTTACAAGAAATGCTAAAGAGAGTTCTTCAGTCTGAAAGAAATGGGTACTAACATGTAACAGGAAAACATTGGAATGTATAAAATTCCCTGGTAAAAGAACATTCAAAATCAGAATAATGTCATATTATAATTGTGGTAAATAAACCACTTGTATCATAAGTATGAAGAATAAAATACAAAACTATTAAAACCATCAATAACTACAGTTTAGAAGTAGGCAATATAAAAACATGTACATTTAAACATCAAAAAGTCAAAATGTGTGTAGGGCATGTTAAAGTGTAGAGTTGGTTTTTGATGCTTTTCTTTGCAATCAAAGTTAAGTCATAATCTATTCAAAATGAACTGTTATACTATATATTTTTTTGTAAATCTCATGGTACCCACAAAACAAAAACCTATGACAGATACACAAAAACATAGCATGGATTCAAAACATACTTCTAAAGAAAATTACTTAACTACAGAGTAATACAGTAAGATAGAACACAAGAAATAAAGGATTTAGAAAACAACAAGCGAAGAAATAACAAAATGGTGTAGTAAACTCTTACCTAACAATAATACTCTTCAATGTAAATAGACAAAATTCTACAATTAAAAGACACTGAGTGACTGCTGAATGGAAAAAAAAAGTAAAACAAAAGAAAAACAAACAAACAAACCAAAATCAATACTCAACTATGTGCTGTCTTCAAGAAATTTACCTATAAAGACAGGCATATACTAGAGTAGCAAGTTAGATAAAAAATAAGATCCATCCATCCGCAATTTTCAAGAGATCTATCTCACATAGGCTCAAAGTAAGAGGATGAAAAATAATCTATTAGACAGATGAAAAATAATCTATTAGACAAATGAAAAATAAAAGACACCAGGGGTTGCTATTGTTATGTCAGATAAAATAAGCTGTAAACCAAAAACTAGAAGAAATGACAAAAAGGGCACTGCCTAATGACATAGGGTTCAATTAAACAAGAAGACTTAACTATCCTACATATATACACACCCCACATTGGAGCACCCAAATTCATAAAACAAGTACTTCTAGACTGACAAAAAGACATAAAAAGCCACACAATAGCAGTGGGGGAATTCAACACCCCAATTACAGCCTTAGGTCATCAAGGTCTGAAAACTAATAAATTCTGGACTTAAATTTGACACTTGATTAATTGGATCTAATAGACATCTGCGGAGTACTCCACCCATAACCACAGAATATACATTCTTGTCCTCTGCACCTGGAACATACTCGAAGGTTGATCACATACTAGGCCATAAAGCCAGTGTCAATCAATTAAGAAATAAAATCATATCAAACTTCCTCTTGGAGAACAGTGGAATAAAAATAAAAATCAATACCAAGATCTCTCAAAACCACAAAATTATATGGGAATTAAACAATTTGCTACTGAATGACTTTTGGGCAAACAACTAAACCAGAAATTAACAAAATATATATTTGAAATAAATAAAAACAGAGACACAACTTACCGAAACCTCTGGAATGCAGGAAAATCAGTGTTAAAAGGAAAGTGTACAGCGCTAAACACCTCCCTCAAAAAGTTAGAAAGTTCTCAAATTAATGATCTAACATCACACCTAGAGGAACTATAAAACAACAAACTAACTCCAAAGCCAGTAAAAGAAAATAAATAACTAAAATCAGAGTAAAACTGAATGAAACTAAGACCCCAAAATACATACAAAAACCAATAAAACCAAAAGTTTATTTGAAAGGATACACAAAATGGATAGACTACTGGCTAGATTAACAAAGAAAATAAGATAGAAGATCCAAATCAGCACAATCAGAAATGATAAAGGTGACATTACAATCAATTCCTCAGACATATAAAAGACTATCATAGACTACTATACAAAAATCTAATCAAAATGTTTTAAAGACAAATGTATGACCTGAAACTATAAATCTACTAGAAGAAAACTCTGGGAAAACACTTTTAGACATTGGTCTAGGCAAAGAGTTTTTGGATAAGGCCTCTAAAGCACAGGCAACAAAACCAAATATAGATAAACAGGATTTCATCAAACAGAGGAAAACTCTGCACAGCAAAGGAAGTAATCAATAGAGTGGAAAGACAACCTACAGAATGGGAGAAAATACTTACAAATCATTCATTTGACAAGCGACTAATATTCAGGTTACATAGGAAACTTGAACAACTCAATTTTAAAATACATAAATTTTTAAAAATCTGATTAAAATGTGCAAATGATTATAGATATCTGTTTGTCATCTTTTTTTCTTTTTTATTGTATTTTAATAATTTTTTCCATTTTTAGTTTCAGGGGTATATGTGCAAGTTTGCTACATAGGTAAATTGCATGTCACTGATATTTGGTGTACAAATGATCCCATCACCCAGGTAGTGAGCATAGTACCCAAGTTTTCCTTTAAAAAAAAACTTTTATTTTAGGTTTGGGGGTACATGTGAAGGTTTGTTACATAGGTGAACATGTGTGATGGGAGTTTGTTGCACAGATTATTTCATCACCCAAGTATGAAGCCCTGCACCCATAATTATCTTTTCTGCTCCTATCCCTCCTCCTACCCTCCCCCCTCAAGAAGACCCCAGTGTCTGTTGTTTCCTTCTTTGTGTTTGTAAGTTCTAATCATTTAGCTCCCACTTATAAATAAGAACATATGGTATTTTGGTTTTCTGTTTCAGCATTAGTTTGTTAAAGATAATAGCCTCCAGATCCATCCACGTTCCTGCAAAAGACACGATCTTGTTCTTCTTTATGGCTATGTAGTATTACATGGTGTATATGCACCACATTTTCTTTATCCAAACTGTCATTGATGGGCATTTAAGTTGATTCCATGCCTTTGCTTCTGTGAATAGTGCCAACATGAGCAGTCACGTGAATGTGTCTTTATGATAGAATGATTTATATTTCTATGGGTATATACCTAGTAATAGGATTGCTGGATCAAATGGTAGCTCTGCTTTTAGCTCTTTGAGGAATCGCCATACTGCTTTCCACAGTGGCTGAACTAACCCACTAACCGTGTAAAAGTGTTCCCTTTTCTTTGCAACCTCAACAGCATCTGTTATTTTTTGACTTTTTAATAATAGCCATTCTGACTGGTGTGGGATGGCATCTCATTGTGGTTTTGATTTGCATTTCTCTAATAATCAGTGATATTGAGCTTTTTTCATAATTACTGGCCGCATGTATGTCTTTTTTGAGAAGTGTTTATTTGTGTTCTTTGCCCATTTTATTTATTTATTTATTTCTGAGACAGAATCTCACTCTGTTGCCCAGGCTGGAGTGTAGTGGTGTAATCGTGGCTCACTGCAACCTCCACCTCCCATGATCAAGTGATTCTCCAGCCTCAGCCTCCAGAATAGCTGGGATTACAGGCATGCACAACCACGCCCGGCTAATTTTTGTATTTTTAGTAGAAACAGGGTTTTGCCTTGTTGGCCAGGCTGGTCTCGATCTCCTGACCTCAGGTAATCCACCTGCCTCTGCCTCCCAAAGTGCTGGGATTACAGGCATGAGCCACCGTTGCCAGCACCTTAGCCCACTTTTAAATGTGTTGTTTGCTTTTCTCTTGTAATTTGAAGTTTCTTATACATGCTGAATATTAGACCTTTGTCAGATACATAGTTTGGAAATATTTTTTTCTATTCCATAGGCTGTCTTTTTACTCTGTTAATAGTTTGTTTTGCTGTGCAGAAGCTCTTAAGTTTAATTAGATCCTACTTGTCAATTTTTGCTTTTTTTTGCATTTGCTTTTTATGTCTTTGTCATGAAATCTTTGCCCATTCCTATTTCCAGGATGATATTGCTGACATTTTCTCCCAGGGTTTTCATAGTTTGGGGTTAGGCATTTAAGCCTTTAATCCATCTTGAGTTGATTTTTGTTTATGGTATAGGGAAGGGGGTCCAGCTTCAATCTTCTGCCTATGGCTAGCCAGTTATCCCAGCACCATTTATTAAATAGGGAGTCCTTTTCCCGTTGCCTGTTTTTGTCAGCTTTGTTGAAGATCAGATGGTCATAGATGTATGGCTTTATTTCTGGGCTCTCTATTCTGTTCCATTGGTCTGATAATTTTTCAGTCTGCACTCCCCAGCTCTTCCCCCTGTATTAATCCCCAGTATTGATTGTTCTCATTTATTTTTCATGCATATTGAATGTTTCTCTCATACGTATAATAAGAACATGGGGGCATTTGGTTTTCTGTTCCTACATTCATTCACTTAGGATAATGGCCTTCAGCTGCATCTATGTTGCTGCAAAAGACATGATTTCATTTTTATGGCTTCAAAGACATGATTTCATTTTTGTGGCTTCATAGTATTCCACATTGTGTATGTATCATATTTTCTTTATCCTGTTCATCATTGATGGTTATCTATGTTGATTCCATATCTTTGCTACAGTGTATAGTGCTGCAGTGATTGCACAAGTGCAAGTGGTTTTGGTAAAATAATTTACTTTCCTTTGGGTTTATACCCAGTAATAGGATTGCTGGGTCAAATGGTACTTATGTTTTAAATTCTTTGAGAAATCTCCAAACTGCTTTCCACAGTGGATGAATTTACATTCCCACCGAAAGTGTATAAAGATTCCATTTTCTGCACAACCTCACCAATGTCTTTTATTTATTTTACTTTTTAGCAATAGCCATTCTGACTGGTGTGAGATGTTATCTCATTGTAGTTGTGATATACAGTTCTCTGATGATTAATGATATTGTATTTTTTAATATATTTGTTGGCCACATGTATGTTTCATTTTGAGAAGTGTCTGTTCATGTCTTTTGCCTATTTTTTTATTATACTTTAAGATCTGGGGTACATGTGCAGAACGTGCAAGTTTGTTACACAGGTATACACGTGCCATGGTGTTTTGCTGCACCCATCAATCTGTTATCTACATTAGGTATTTCTCCTAATGCTAACCCTCACCTAGCCTCCCACCCCACAAAAGGCCCCAGTGTGTGATATTCCACTCCCTGTGTCCATGTGTTTTAATGGTTTTTGCGGGGGAGGTTTCCCGCCTGTTGAATTGTTTATGTTTCTTATATATCCTGGATATTAGATTTTTGTTGGATGTATCATTTTTGAACATTTTCTTTCATTCTTTAGATTGTCTGCTTACTCTGTTAATAGTTTATTTTCTGTGCAGTAGCTCTTTAGTTTAATTACATTCTATTTTTCAATTTTTATTTTATTGCAATTGCTTCTGGGGACTTATTCACAATTTTTTTGCTGAGGCCAATATCCAGAGTGGTATTTCTTCAGTTTTCTTCCAGGATTTTTATAGCTTTAGGCCTTATATTTAAGTCTTTAATCCATCTTGAGTTAATTTTTATATATGGTGACAGGTATGGGTCCAGTTTCATTCTTCTGCACATGGCTAAATAGTTATCCTGGCTCCATTTATTGAATAGGTAGTTCTTTCCCTACTGTTTATTACTATCAACTTATTAAAGATAAGACAGTTGTAGATGTCTGACTTTATTTCTGGGTTCACTGTTTCATTTTGTCTATGGGTCTTTCTTTGTACCAGTACCATGCTTTTTTGTTTACTGTAGCCTTGTAGTATAGTTCAAAGTTGGGTTATTTGATGCTGAGAGTATTGTTCTTTTTGCTTAGGATTGCTTTGACTATTCAGTCTCTTTTTTGGCTCCATATAAATTTTAGGCAAGTTTTCTCAAATTCTATGTAAATGGTGTCATTAGCTTGATGGCAATAGTGTTGAATCTGTAGATTGCTTTAGGCAATACGGCTATTTTAGCATTCTGATTCTTCCAATTCATAAACATGGGATGATTTTCCACTTGTTATATCATCTATGATTTCTTCCAGTAGTGTTTTGTAGTTCTCCTTGTAGAGATCTTTCACCTCCTTGGTTTGTTGTTTTCCTAGGTATTTTATTTTTGTGTGTGTGGTTATTGTAAATGGGATTACATTCTTGATTTAGCTCTCAGCTTGAATGTTATGGGAGTATAGAGATGCTAATATTTTTATACATTGATTTTGTATCCTGAAACTTTAATAAAGTTGTTTATCAGATCTAGGAGCTTTTTGGTGTAGTCTTTAGGGTTTTCTAGGTATAGAATAATATTATCAGTGAAGAGAGATAGCTTGACTTCTTTTCCTATTTGGATGCCTTATATTTCTTTCTCTGGCTGTATTGCTCTGGCTAGAACTTCCAGTACTATGTGAAATAGGAATGATGAGAGAGGACATCTTTGTCTTGTTCCATTTATTAGGCGGAATGCTTTCAGCTTTTTCCCATTTAGTAAGATGTTGGCTGTGGGTTTGCCATAGATGGCTCTTATTATTTTGAGGTATGTCTCTTCAATGCCTAGTTTGTTGAGTATTTTTTTATTATTATTATGAAGAGATGTTGGATTTTATCAAAAGCTTCAAAAAGAAGACATTCAAATTGTCAGCAGGTACATGAAAAAAGGTTTAATTCACTAATCATAAATGAAATGCAAATCAAGACCATAATGAAGTATAACCTCAACCAATTTGTAATGATTGTCATTAAAAAGACAAAAAAATGAACAGAGGTTTGCAAGGATACACAGAAAAAGGAATGCTTGTACATTATTGGCAAAAATGTAAATTAGTACAGCCACTATGTAACTCAATATAGCTGTTGCTCAAAAAAAATTAAAAACTACTTTATCGATAATGTTTTTTGCTGGAGGAGATAGATGACAAATACACCCACAAACAAATATATGGCAGGTGATGATAAGTACTGTGAAAACAAACAAACAAACAAATCGGGGCATAGGAGTAGAGGTTAAATAATTTGCCTGAGATTTCATAGCGAGTAAGAGGTGGAACCAGGACTTGATGAATTTGAAAGCTGACTCTAGTCACATGACCTCTGACTGCTGCCTGTGCTCTGAGGTGGGCGAGTATGCTAGCTAGGATCCAAAATCACTCAGGGCTGCTGACAGGGCTCCATAATCAGGTAAGACCATTCACTGTGGTATGTATTCGAGTGGGGCTGCTGGCTGTGGTCCACAGATTGATGGGGTCACTGCCTTTGCTCCAAATTTAGGTGAGATCACTGACCAGATCTCTTGGCCAGATAGGGCCACTGGCTATTTCCTGCAGTTTTGGGGGCTGCAAGCTGATCCATAATTGGGAAGTTTTACTGGATGTGCTCTGTAGTTTGGAGAGATAATTGACCAGACTCCGTCGTCAGATGGGACTGCAGGCTATGCCCAGCGGTTGAGTGGGGTTGCTGGCTTGGATCTCTACCTGAGTGGGGTGGGCTGCAAGTTGTGCTTTGTGGTTGGGTGGTGCTCTAGGCTGTGCTCTGCAGCTGGTCCAGCTTACTGACTGGTACCACAGCCAGACAGAACTGTTCAACATGCCTCCTGACCGAAAGGGCCTGCCAACTCAGCTCCACATGTGAGCAATGCTAGTGGCTGGGCTCTCTGGTGACATAAAGCTGCCAGCTAGAACATGATGCCACCACCAAGATCGGGTGCTGGTTGCTGTAAGCTACACCCCTTAACTTTGTTATGAGCTGACTGGGGTGGCCAAGCTTTGCCAATTCTTCCGTTATTACCCACAAGGTTAGACAGAATGGGCCTCTTGGGAAGTTCTCTGGAACATAGGGAAGCTGGATGTCTGTTGTGGGCTCTCTTTTCTTCACTGGGGAAACCACAGGCCCAGGGAATCTCTTTCAGTGTGACACTGTGTTTGGCTGGGAAAGAAGCAAGTGAAACTGCTCCTCTTACAATTCTAATGTGGTTTTTTCCAGTTTTTATGCTCCAAGAGTGTGCCCCACCTCACCCATGGGTTACGGAATTTTCACATGGGCATTTTTCTCTGAGAAGTTGTTCATTGGTCATTCTGTGCTGGAAACCAGAATTGGGGACCTCTTCTTTTTCTTACCTTGCTTTTTCCTTGCTTTTCCTTACTTTTATATTTAAATTCCAATATTAATAAATAAGTATCCTGTAATTATACATCCTGAGATCTGGACTAAACTGAAAATACACAGTTTTTGTTGCCTTATTTTCTCACTTACAATAGCAATGACTATTTGAATTTGGACATAGCTATTAATAACAAGTTTTATTTCCCCTTATCCCTAATATTTTACAAGATATCACACTGTATACAGCATAGGATGTATCTTTGCACATAATATATTACATAAAATGAATTATCTTTTTCTTAACTAGGAACATCCTCACTTTAATGGCTGTATAACTTTCTATTACAAAAAGCGTTTCACCTGTACTTTACACTTTCCTTCATGATCAAGGCTAATGACATTCTACGTAGTTAGAGACAGCTTCTATCCCATCTGGTGGATGCCTGTATTTTACCAGTTATTAAATGCAGGCAGTTCTCACTTTGTGATTTTGTAGGAACTAAGAACCGCAAAAACTAAGACATGTTTTCAGTATGGAAAGGTTTCTGTTACATGGTACCATGCTAAGCAGGAACTACTTGTATTTAATACATCATATGTTTACTTTGTCTTGATTATAAAATAAAAACAACACCATGAAACTCTTCACACAAGTTTCTTATGCCTTCAGTAGATTCTTAAAATTGAAATAGCTGAATAAAAGCATAAGAAAATTTTGTCTCCTTAATATGATAATAATATTAGGTTGGTAAGAAAAAAAAATAAGTGCTGTTACTTTTAATGGCAAAAAAACAAGATTACTTTTGTACCAACCTATTAAATATTAAATTTATTTTCAGAAAAACTTTATACCCTTAATCAATCAATGTATGAAAGTGCCAATCTATATCAGCTCTTTTAAATGTAGATATATCAAACAATATCTTACATCATATTTTTGGTTGCTAATATTTTGTGTGTTAATTTTAGCATTTTTGTATTTTAATCAATTTTTTACTTATAGTCTTTGATATTTATTTATATATTGATTCTTTAGTGCTTCAAATTATTTATATTAATTTCTTGTATTTCAATAATTTTACCAATTTATCTTGTTTGTGGCAAATACATTGCCAAATTGTAGGGTGCCTCTTAATTTTAAATAGTTTTATCTTCAAATTAAAGCAATTTGTTTACTCTTTTTACTACAAATTTTTCCCATTGTTATGAAGCACAGATATATTATTCTCTGATTATTTAAATATTTAATTTTTTTTTTTTCTGATTAATCCTTTTTTTCTCAGTGTTTGAAGGGACTCATAGTGGAAAAACATATGTGGCCCTCTCAGTTCTTTTGGGGGTAATTGCTGGGAAAAAAAAACTTCTTTGTGAGAAAAAGAGACTGTATTTAGAGATATTTGTTGAAAAAAAATGTTACATGATGAACACTGGTATGGTGAAAACATAAAAGTTTGTATAACAGTGTTAATAAATCCATAGAATTAATATACCAAGGTTAAGTGTTTTCTCCTCACTTACCGGATACCAGCATCTTCCTGACTTTCTGGAAAACAAATAAACAACTCATTCAAAATATTTCATCCTTAAGCAGTTGTACCTATGGCCTCCACAGACAGTAAAATAATTTTCATTATTTTTCAATTGCTTTATAATGCATAAGTATTGCATGCACAACTACACTCTAAATTATACAACTATACATACAGTTTCTAAACTGAATCATAATATTATAATTTCTGCGTTAAAAATTTGGATAGCTAAAAGCATCTGATTTTCAATCTCCTAAGAGAAAATTGAAGACAAAAATATCTTCACCAGAAATTAAAATATATGTTCAATCTACATTAATGATAAGGATTTAGTTTAAAATATATGTATAGTTTAGCCAAAGAAACTGTGGTAATGGGCAGAAATAGATTGACTTAGGGTATAATAAAGGTGACATCACAAATCAGTGGGAAAACAAAGCAATGTTTAATAACACTGGGAGGAAATTGGTTAAAAATGTGAGGGCAAAAGTAATTTACAACATTAAAACATGCAACAAAATCATATCCAGGATAATTCATGATATTCCCATAAAATATTGCAATGAAAGCCAATAACCCCATATAAGTGCTTGCTTATTCAATTGTAGCATAAGAAAACGTTACAAAACAACAATAAACAAAATATAATTTTTCTCCACAAAAATACAAATATTCTTCATGTAAGACACCATCATAAATAACATGAAAGAAAATTATTATGTGTAGCCTTTATTCGTTACATATACTCTTCAATTTCTAATCTGTGCAAGTTAAAACAGAATTCTTTTCTAAAACTTCCTTTGAGAAATCAAAGTAGCATATAACCATAAACAAGAGGTCCTACTACAGATAGAGTTATAGTAAAATGATTATTTTCAAACATTAGTGGTACAGGTTTGTTATAAGATTTCTGGATAAAAATTTATCCATAGAAATGTTTAGCAAGACCTTTAAAAATGTTCAAAACATTTAATTCAGCAATTCCATTCTGGGAACATAACAAAAGGAACAATTAGAGAGAGATGTACAGATGCATCAGTCATCAAAATACTAAGATACATTGATATGATGGAATCATGGTTTGGAAGATAATCAAATGGAATAAAACACACGTGAATGCTAAGAGCAATTCTTTTCAGGTAGTTGATTACTAGTAAGCGTTGCTTCTATTACTTATCTATGTCAATATCGTTCATTGGTTTTCTACATTTGACATGTATTAATACTGTATTAAGATCATACAAGCTAATTATAATATGACATTAAAAATGTTCATAAAATATTTATGTAAAGGTGCATACATTATAGTATCAAATGAAAATCTCTATTCATATTTGCATACGGTGAGTAATTTTATATTTGTTTTAGGCATTATAGTAACATGTAGGCATATACATTTATTGAGAAGAAATATAACAAAATATAAACAAAACTTATTCCTTGTCATAGCAGGTCCTTAATAAATTTTACTTTTTTATATTTGTCTGTACCTGGAAATTAATTAATATAAATATATGTGTTATAACTGGGAAAATATATTAATAAAATGCAGCCTAAGAAGCATAAAGATTTCCCATATATCAAAATTTTCTCCCTTCACATGGATATTAAGATAATTTTAATTATCATGCATATAAATGATCACATTAGCCTGACTGTCAGGGAAAATTCACATTAGCTATTGTTAGGATACATATCACTATCACATAATAACCACTATTTCATCTATAGCAACACTCTTATTAATTCATAGTCTCCAATATTCCACCCAGCATTTGAAGTGTGTTGAAGAATGGCTTAATAACCACTACAGTATGAATTAGAAAGAGAGAAAATTTAAAACCAAGAAATCTGCTTTTGTGCTACTGAGTGGCCAAATGACGTTAGGCAAGTCATTTCATCTCTCTGTGTCTAAGACTCCAAATATTGTAAATGAAGATAATAATTCTCTCACTACTTCATTTTCATTTAAGAAAAAACAGTAATCCTAAAATTAGCAATACACTATGATTACATCAATTATTACTATTTCTATTCATGTCCATTTATGTTCCATTCTATCTCCAAAGAATTTCTGAGATAACTTTTACCCAAAGGCTTGCACAATAAAAAAATTAAATTACAAATAGAATAAATAAATAAATATTTTTTAAAAAAGAAATTACAAACAGGTCAAGCATTTGGGTTACAAAGGTGTCAAAGTTTAAGTTTGGTTGCTGCAAGCCACAGCAATTCTCATAACTAGAAAATAAAAGGAAGTATACAGTTATTTAGGCAAAATATAGAGTGTGTTTGCACCAATTCTAAAATACAGTTTTCAAATAGAGTATCAGACCACTCTACTTGCTAGAAATTGAACACAATGCTTTGCCTAACCAGAGGAAGATAAAAGACTAATATAAAGAGCTATCCCACAGATTAAATGATGTTGTCATAAGATAAAGAAATATCCCACAGATGAAATGATGCTGGGCCTCTAAAAGGAAGTAAGGACGCTGTGTCACTCAGTTCCCAGCTCTTCTGCTTCACTCTTGTCTCTGCAGATCACCTGCTTCTGTTGTGCCACTGCCATTGCCAAAGCCAGGCAAATACACAAATAGTGCTAAAAGGTAAATATTAAATTGTTGCTGCCCAAAATTGCCTTCTTTCTTTTTCAGTTACTGTTTCTAAAAGCAGATTTGGATAGAACCCGACTTATTCAACCAACTGACACTTAAGAATATAACCCAATTTTACAAAAACTGCTAGCCATCTGTTTAATATTCTGGAAAACCATTTGAACATTTTATAGTAGATACAGTAGTTGATATCATATAAGCATTTTCTGTAGCATTTTCTGTATAGTGTTAGTTAAAAGCAGAGTGCAAAATATTAAAATGTCAAACATAAGAGGCAATTTAATAGGGCTAAATATGTATGTATTAATATGCAGTCATCTGGTTGACTAAATAATACATTGATTAATGTGTTTCTTTATTTAGCCTCTTTGTGATTGATTTTCCCTTTAGTAGCTTTGAGAACTAGAATACCCTAATGTAAAAAAATAATGTGCCACAGACAGTTGTGTGAAGCAAAATAAATACTATTTCCTCCAAAAAGATACGTACACCCGTATAAATTTTTATACTGTTTCAGGGTGTTAAAGAAGCAGGAGTCTAGGAGAGCCACGGTGACAACATTTTAAAATCAACTCTGTCTTGAGGTTAACAAGGCACAGTCCTGGCCAGTCATGACCCATGTTCATAAGATGCTTATAGTTTAGGAAACAGCCTAAAAATACCTACAAGAACACGTTAATAATGCAGCAAGAGAACCTAGGTGTCCCAATCCTCATAAGAGTATATGCTTTTATCATGATAATAATAGTTATGCACACACTAAAATATCAAGGATCGTTTTCTTTAAATCAACAGAATGATAAATTTTGTCATGCCGTCAGCCTACCCACATGTAGCCACAACTTACTTTAGTCTGTACATAGATAAAAGACCATTAAAAAAACTTAAAGAGGGTGCATTCCTCCACTTGCTTTCTGGGAACACCTTACGTTGTAATGCAGTAGCCTTTAATAAATGATCTCTTTGGAGTAGCATTTAATGAACTATCTCTTCTCACTGCACTTTGCAGCTTATCTTGAAATTTTTCTTCTGTAGATCCAAGAACCCCCTCCTGGGATCTGGATCAAGACCCTTTTTCCAGTAACAAAGTCATTTATGCACATGCAAACATCAATTGATAAACCCTATTGATTCCTACTAAATTATTCCTAAGTCAGAGGTACTGCACTGGAAAACATATGTGGAATGCAATTGAAGTATTTTGATGATAGAAATGGATCCATGCACTTGAAAACTCAAAAAAAAAAAAAAGGGTATTGAGAGTTGATTTTCAGAATCGAGGACCATAACCGGTATTACCACATGAACCAAAAAGAAGCTTCTCACGATGTTTACAGTGTGGGTTTTGAGAATACTTACAGAAAATTTAACTTATAGGTGATTCATATATTTACATTTTTTGCACAATGATTACAATAAGTTCACAGGTTTCAGAACTATTGTTCAAGACACCACATTGAAGTAGAAACAATTTTTTTCTTTTTTCTTTTTCTTTTTATTTATTTACTTATTTATTTTTTTGGAGATGGAGTTTCGCTCTTGTCGCCCAAGTGGAGTGCAATGGCGTGATCTTGACTCACTGCAACCTCCGCCTCCCAGGTTCAAGCTATTCTCCAGCCTCAGCCTCCTGAGTAGCTGGGATTACAGGCATGTGCCACCACAACCAGCTAATTTTGTAATTTTAGGAGAGACGGGGTTTCACCATGTTGGCCAAGCTGGTCTCAAACTCCTGACCTCAGGTGATCCACCTACCTCTGGCTCCCAAAGTGCTGGGATTACAGGTGTGAGCCACCATGCCCGGCATCATTTTTTTAAAAATGTAAAATTAGCCACCCTATCTGGAGCCTCACTATGTCTCTATGGATAGTAATATTCAAAGGGGTTGGATTTTCAGAGTTTCTCTCAGGCTAAGTTAGTTAAAAATTTACCCCCAAGTATGTAAACCCAGTATTTTCATACAGAATTATTAGAAACCAAACAATTTATATTCATAGAATCTCTGACAAATAAAACATTATTAATTTCAACATTAAGCTTTTTATTTTTAAAAACTAAATCTTCAAAGTGTTAATTTTGAGAAGAAACTAAAGTGGTTACTAAGAGCCCATAATATTAAATAATGACTACACTAGGTTTTTCCATTTCAGTTTGTTACCCCACAGGCACTTAGGGATTACAAATAAACACAGGCCTAAACTGCAATTTTACAAAAGGATTTTCCCCTAATCATTTGTTGTATGGCAAGGATTACATCTCTGTTCCGTAGGCTATAGATCAATGGGTTCAGCATTGGGCTCAAAAAACTATAAAAGACTGCAGTTATTTTGGACTCCTCTACAGACTTCTCTGATGGAGGCCTTACGTACATGCAGAAGAGGGTTCCATAAAACAAAGTGACTATTGTCAGGTGGGAAGCACACGTAGAAAAGGCTTTGTGCCTGCCTTCAGCAGAACGGATCCTGAAGATCGCTGCAAAAATGAAAAGATAGGACAGAAGAATGATGAAGAGAGAGCTTGAGAGAGTAAAGCCTGCAACTACAAACATTGCCATCTTTTTGACACGGGTGTCAGAGCAGGCCAGCATGATAAGAGGAGGATCAGCACAGTAGAAATGATTGATTTCAAGGGAGCCACAGAAGGATAAGTGAAAGGTCAGCAGTGTCTGAGAGAGCCCATTAAGGAAGCCATACATGTAAGGCAGAGTGACCAGAGAGATGCAAATATTCTTGGACATCCTGGAACTGTAATGTAAAGGGCTGCAAATGGCTACATAGCGATCCAATGCCATTGAAGCAAGGATGTAAAACTCAGTGATCACTAAGGCGATGAAGAGAAGACACTGCGTGAAGCATCCAGCGTAGGAGATGGTCTTCTGTTCTGAGAGGAAATTGTGCAGCATATTTGGAGTAACATTGGAAGAATAGCAAATGTCTACAAAGGAGAGGTGGCCAAGGAAGAAATACATGGGTGTTTGCAGGTGGGAATTGATCCTGATCAGCAGGATCATGCACAGGTTGCCTGCCAGCGTGATTAGGTAGATGGCCAGGAACACCCCAAACAGGATCTTCTCTAGCACTGGGTCGTCTGTCAGTCCCAAGAGAATGAATTCTGTCACTATGGTGTGGTTTGGGGACAACATCTTCTTATCTCTTGAAAACTGAAAGTGACAAAGAATGTGAGGATTCTCTCTGATCCAGATTTGGCATTTGTTTCATCCATTTATCATTCACTCATTCATCTATTCATCTAGGCACCAATTACTTTTTTCAATAAACACATCAGAATTTCTGCACAACGTTTTCTCTTTATATGTGTGTGTTTTCCATCTCTTTTTGTATCTCAAACCCACACACTTACACACAGGCATATTCTCTATTTCTGTCTCTTACATATATACATTTATAAATTTATACATTAATGCATTTATACTTGTCTTCTTGGCGAATTCTACATTTGGTAATTATTTTCAAGGTTTGTGAGGGAACAAAAAAAAACAAAGAAATGAATATCAGATATTAATATTAGCATCATTTAAATAAATAAATGTAGGAAGTCCAATCTTCAGTTTCCCTCCATGTCTGATATCTGATTATTTCAGATACAAAACATTAGAAAAAAATTAAGGTAGCATTTTCACTTAAAACCTATGACTGTCGGCCGGGCGCGGTGGCTCACGCCTGTAATCCTAGCACTTTGGGAGGCCGAGGCGGGCAGATCACGAGGTCAGGAGATCAAGACCATCCTGGCTAACACTGTGAAACCCCATCTCCACTCAAAATACAAAAAATTAGCCAGGCGTGGTGGCGGGCGCCTGTAGTCCCAGCTACCGGGAGGCTGAGGCAGGAGAATGGCGTGAACCCGGGAGGCGGAGCTTGCAGTGAGCCGAGATCACGCCAGGGCACTCCAGTCTGGGCGACAGAGCGAGACTCCGTCTCAAACAAACAAACAAACAAACAAACAAACAGAAACCTATGATTGTCAGTGAACATTAAATTAGTTAAACTTATTGCTTGATATATGGCTAAGAATATACAAAACCAAGAACTGTTTTTTCACTTTGAAATTTTACCTGCCTGTTTATTCATGTACACTGCATAGTTTGATTTTTTTGTGTGTATTACAATTCCTGGGGTTATTGGAGTGAACTAATTTTCCAGTTTCATGGAGCTCACATTATAATATGAGAAATAATGGTTAAACCCATAGAGAAAGATACATATTATAATTTCAAGTAAAAGCTGGGTCTGTGAAGAACAATGAATGTGAGATTCTTTTAGATGACTATTCAAAGTAGCCTTTTCTGAGAATGCAACATTTGAACAGTAAATAAACAATTATAGCACCTGAAGGAAGAGAGTGAAGTTTTTCTGGTCTCCATTTATGTGCCACTAAACTACTTATTAAAATATTGTTAGAAAATCACAGAACATTGTTAAAAGCAGTCTTTGCCGCCAACTCAAGCCACTCTCTCTGAGTTCTTCATGAAAATAAGCTATGACTGTAAAAATTATTGCTCAAAAATTTGCACCCTAAAGAAATTGCTTATTTAGCTCTCACATATACATCAGAGGAGCTTGCATATAATTGATTTTAGAGTCAATTAAATGTTAACATATGAATACAAAAGTCCAGTGAAATTGATGAAAATATGGGTTTCCTCTATTGATTGGATACTAATCTCCACACACAGAAAAAGTTGTATTTTTAGTGAACAAGTGTAGCAAATGACCTACCTGTTAATGTTAACTCACCATAGTTTATAAAAGCAAGGTGGCAAGATATATATTTCTTAGCGATATTCCCTAGAGTATTTTTAAAGTAATTCTAAAGAACCAATTATAATATCCTTTGTTCCTCAAGGGCTTAACATTTATTTGATAGCTTGAACAGCTAGATTCTCCTTTGAAGATGAAATCCCCATACAACATTTATGTACAGTTTTGGTACATGTGTTCATCAGAGCTTTAGCACAAACAGAGAAACTAGCCATCACTTTCAATAATATGGAAGAAGGAAAATATAGATAGATAAGTTTTGTAATTTTAATATAATAAAACCAAGAAGGTTTTCATCAGAACTCTCCAGTTTTGTCTATAGACACTGGGATGAGGTCCTTTACTGAGGGTGAGGGGTAGAAAGGTATGGCAGCTGAAAGACTTGAGGAAAGGAAGGATTTGTAAGGATGTGGAGAGCAGCAGAGTGACAACATAATCAGTAGAAGGAAACAGAAGTATTGGTCAGGGCCCAGGTCCTTTGGAGGACGGACGTTCTGGATTTATGCTGGAACTAGTCTGCCCTATTGAAAGTCATTAACAAGCTAAGAATCAAAGACAGGTCTGAGACCAGGACCATTTATAAAATTGATGAGTCATAAAATTGTTGACTTAGGAATAGGGCTGAAAATAGAAGGAAGAATATTTAAAACTTGTTTACACTGCATTTGTTAGATGGTAAGGGAAGCTAGACATGTGTTCATTAGTCTGTATTTTCCAGTGCACTGATAGTTCCAGGTTAGCACAAATGAATCAAAATGGGCTCTGACCAAGACAGAAGAGGCATCCCTAATTCTCTTAGATCACAAATGGTGGTTATTCTTTGAGAAATCAGTCAACACAATATAGCTATATATCAAAATCAAAATGTAGATTTGTTACATCCCATGAAATTTGAGAGATTTGAGCATAGCTATTTTTTTCCTCAAATTGAGTTTAAAGCCTTATCTCAGTTTTTATCTGTATGGTTTTGATTCCTTGCACTAATTTAAAAATAAAATGGTATTTCTTTTGACCCAGCCATCCCATTACTGGGTATATACCCAAAGGACTATAAATCATGCTGCTATAAAGACACATGCACACGTGTGTTTATTGGGGCACTATTCACAATAGCAAAGACTTGGAACCAACCTAAATGTCCAACAACGATAGACTGGATTAAGAAAATGTGGCACATATACACCATGGAATACTATGCAGCCATAAAAAATGAAGAGTTCATGTCCTTTGTAGGGACATGGATGAAACTGGAAACCATCATTCTCAGCAAACTATCGCAAGGACAAAAAACCAAACACCACATGTTCTCACTCATAGGTTGCAATTGAACAATGAGAACACGTGGACATAGGAAGGGGAACATCACGCTCCGGGGACTGTTGTGGAGTGGGGGGAGGGGGGAGGGATAGCATTAGGAGATATACCTAATGCTAAATGACGAGTTAATGGGTGCAGCACACCAACATGTCACATGTATACATATGTAACAAACCTGCACATTGTGCACATGTACCCTAAAACTTAAAGTATAATAATAATAATAAAATAAAATAAATAATAAATAATAAATAAATAAAAATAAAATGGTATTTCTTAAATATTTCTATAGAATGAAGGGTCATATAGGACTATAATACTGGTGTCTCTCATTTCCTCATCCCTTAATGCATAAAACTAATTGACAATTTGGCTCTTTGTTAAACAGAACGGCAGCTTTCAATTTGAAGGCAATATGCCCTATAGTATGTGTGTATGTATATGTATATTCATTTATTTGTTTTCTTACATATGTTAATATGCAATAACATTTCAATAAAACATAAGAATTACAAAATGACTCTTCTGACTACAAATAATTCTGGCTCAATAATAACTGAATGGATAGACAAAAAGTAATGGATTGGTTATTTTTGATGAGGAAGAGCAAAGTCTCAAAACTTTTAATATGGGATCACATGATCAGATGTCCACACATTAGAAGGTGTCATTAATTTACTTATAGATTTGGTTAGGGAATACAGATTTAGTTATGTATATTATTCTAACTCAAAGATGAGTTTTACACATGCTTATTTTATGTTTCATAGAAAGCCTTCAGAAAATTTTATATTATCTATCTATATTACTGAACACATTAGTTTATTTAGTTGATGTCACTTTGCTTCTGCTGGAAGGACCAATTGATGTATGTCTGCTAGTGGAACACCTAATGGATTTAGCTATACAAATGACACCACGTTCAGACAGTTGGATACATCCTATTGGCCCTTAAGATTTTACTTGTGTGTTTGTGATTACTCAATTGGCTATTTTTTATTTAAATTTGTAGTAGGTTCAATATGGTACTGAAAGTCCTACCTACTAAATAAAAAGTATACAAATTGAAAAGAAACAAATCTGTGTTATTCACAGATGACATGATGCTTTATTATAAAAGTTCTTTTAAAATATACAAATGGGAAATTAAGTGTATATTTTGGAAGATGATATGATTACAATTACAAATTCAATACACAAAAACCACTCATACAGGCCAGGTGCTATGGCTCACAACTGTAATCCCAGCACTTTGGGAGCCTGAGGTGGGCAGATTATTTGAGGTAGGGAGTTTGAGACTAGCCTAGCCAACATAGTGAAACAGGTGTGATGGCAACATGCCTGTAGCCCCAGCTACTTGGGATGCAGAGGCAGGAGAATCCGTTGAACCTGGGAGGCAGACATTGCATTGAGCCAAGATTATACCACTTCACTCCAATCTGGGTGACAGAGCAGGACTCTGTCTAAAAAAACAAAACAAAACAAAATAAAAAAACCCAAAAACACTCATACAGTTACATAAAAGCAATACACAGTAGAATATAAAAATTAAAAATATCACTTATAACATAAAATCATAAGCTACTCAGGAACAAAAATAAAAAGTGTGCAAAAGATACACACTGAAAAGCGCAAACGTCTGCAGAGCGAAATTAAAGAAGACCTAAATAATAAAGACATACGTCTCACTTGTGCATTGGATTATTCAATATAGTCAATGTGTTAATTCTTCCTAAATCTATCAATAATTTTAAAGCCACTTCTATCAAATTTCAGCAGGATGATGTTTGCAAAACTTGATGATCTGATTCTAAAATAAATGCTGTCATAAAAAAACAAAAACCCCTTTGGAAAGTGAACAAATATTGTTGCATAATTTGCACTACTTAAATGTCCATGGTCAGTACCATGTGTCCAATTATCTGACCATTGTAGTATTTACATAACTAATTAATTAGGTGCACTTCTAGCAGATATCAATCAATTGATCATTGTAATTGAAGTAAAATCATGTTAACTAAACATTTAATGTCTTCAAACACAAGTTGAACAGGGGTTTCTGAAGGCTTTCTTGAAAAAAATAAAGTATGTGAAAAACTGTCCCTTAAGTTAATATTATCCACCTAAGAGTTACTAAGAAGTATAGCATTCAAAGCAGTGTGTGGATCTAAGGATGATGAAGAGGTTAAGTGTGCAGAATAAAGAGATCACAAATAGATCCACTCGTATATGTAGCCAATGGATTTTCGAACAAAGGTGCAAAGGTATTTTAATGGAGACTGCTACTGGAAAATGTGGATATGTTCATCAAAATATTTAACTTCCTATAACACACCACATGCCAATACTCAAAATTAAATTGGTGGAAATAAAAATTCTAAATGTAAATGCTAAATCTACAAGTCCTCCAGGAAAAAAAAAAATGGAAGAATAGCTTTACGATCTTGAGGAAAGCAAAGATTTCTTAGGAAGAAAATAAAAGCACTAATTGTGAATAAAATATATATATAATTATATATATATAAAGTGTGTGTGTGTCATCAAATTTTAAAACACGCAGTCTTCAAAATAATGCTAAGATAATGAAAAGGCAAACTGTAGACTAGGAAGACTATTCACAGTAAGTAATTCTGACAAATGATTGGTATTAAGAACATATAAATATCTCCCACAATTCACTGGTCCAAATATAAACAGTTCAATTAAAAAAAAAAAGGAAGTCTAGGTTGTGAGCAGACACTTCATAAAAGAAGATACATGAACAGCAAATGATCACATGAAAAGAAATTCAACATCTGTATTTGTCAAGAAAATGTAAATTATGCCTATTATGAAACACCATGTAACAAAGATTTCCTCCTGGACCAAACTCTAGAAAAAATCCTCTGAGCACTTTCTTGACTAGGCCTCAACCTTGGCCTAAAAAGACTTGAACAAAACACATACACATACACATAACAGCTCAAGGCCATATCCCTGGGATGACTGTAGTACTACTGGAAGTACCTGCCTGAGAAAACTCAAGGCTGCCAACAAAAGGTACCATCTGTTTCAGCCAATATCTGGAGAAAGAGCTCTTGTCTACTAGCTCCCAAGGGAGGGTAGGAGCCAGCTGGCAAACCTGGGTGGGTTTCACATGGATCAACACTCCTTTCACACTTTTTGTAATTTTTTTACTTCTCTGACTCTCTTGAGCCCTGCTCATGCCTCTTCCTATTTCCTCATTCTACCTTTAGAATACGCAGTTATCTCTGTGAAAACAACATTAGAGTTCAGTTTACAGTGAACCTACCTGTCCATTGCAATAGTATATTACTGAATAAAATCTGTCCTTACTACTTTAACTGGTAGCTGGCTTTGTTAATCTTTGTAACACTTCACACTCACTTCTACGGGAGGAATAAAAAATAGTGACAATACAAAGATTAACAATGATAATGTGAAGCAACTGAAACTCTTATAACACATAACAAGATATAATAATGAAAATAATTCAATGGGCTGTGAAAAACTGGTGGCCCTTTATAAAATTTTACATAAATTTATAGTTCATCATAAAACTATGACACAGAAATTTTGCTCTTCAGTATTTATCCAAGGCAAAAGAAGACATATCCATACAAAGTCTCAAACATGTATCAGCAGATGCACAGATGAACCAATTATAGTATATCCCTATAATGGGTTACTACTCTCAGCAATAAAAATGAACAAACTGTTGATACAATCTTGACGAATCTGTCTATCATCTATCTAAGAATCAACTTTCTGAATGACATAGTAATGACCTTCCCAAAACTGTCCCTCCATGAAAACCATGAGAACACTAAAAAAAAGTCAAAGTCAACTGTTTCTGGATACTAGAAAGTAATCAAAAGCTTGCAACAATTCCGTGAGTATTTATTCAAGAAAAAAATCCTGAATCTTGGTAAGGACAGTGAACTTTGTGGCATCTTTACTTGCCCTATTCTCACACTTCCCAGCTGCACAGTAGCCTTGAAAATTGGAATTGTGATAACATGGCTGTACACATTTGTCAAACTTTACTGAACTGCACACTTAAAGTTCCTACATTTAATGTAAGTGAATTTACCCCATAAATTTAACTCAAAGGAAATTTTTTCTTTCCTCAGAATTAAGCAAATCAAATTACTTGCTAGATGTTTAACATCCAGAGAGTCATTAAAAACAAAACCAAATAGAAAACAGAGCCACAATGTTATCAGAGTTCTTTCCATACCCAGGATTACAACAAGTCAAAAGCTTAAGCATCGAAAGCTAAGGTGTTCCTCAAACCCATTTTCCCCTAGACTTTTTTTAAACAAATAATTCAAGTTGAGAGTCCAGAAAGCCACTAGTTCATCTCTTATCTCTTCTCTTTTTTTGTCCCCAGTATCATGGAAGCCTGGTTAAAAGAAAAAAAAAAGATAAGAAGAAGAAGGAGAGAAGAAGAAGAGAAACTTAGATGTTAGATGAAGAGTTTTAAGTAGGAATTGGGTGTGGTCAAGGCAAATGGTTATTGGCCGTCTCTATGGAGATAAGAATCCAGAGTATCCATGTGGGCTGATGTGACCAGTGACTTTTCAAATTCCTTTCCAACACACAAATTACATTTTCCTTGAAAAGCAGGTACACTGAATGATAAGCATGATAAGTAAAGTGATGTTTCTGTCAGGCAGTATAACAGAAACAGAAAAGAGAAAACACATGAACCTTTCAACTCTAAGAAGCCTCAAAAAAGAGAAGGAAAACTGTCACATTTTTAAGGTTTTAGTCTCAAAGCTATATGTGTTCTGTCATGTCTTATGATCTGATTGTGTTCTGATCCTCATAAGGATGGTCAAACTGCTAATTTAGTCCAAACAATTATGTGCGAGTATCATATACTACTAAGAAGTTTCTGATTGTTTTAAAAAATAATGTTAGAACAAATAGTCAGCAAGCAAAATAAATTAATGTAGTGATCTAATATGGCAAGTTATGGGGAAAATGACTATGCATCAGTCAATCTCAAATCATGCACTTTCAACATATAGCAATACTAGCATAGCAAACCAGTGCGAAAATGTCTGGACACACTTGTATTTTTCCACCAGCAGAATTCTATGCATTATAATAGGCAGTGCAGTAAATATGTTTGCAAAACGGACATAGGAATTGCACATGGGAGAGCATCTAATGTGTGTCCTAAAAAAGTAGACACTAGTTTTAACATTCTTTCTGACATCTGAACAGGATAAACTATCATTAACAAACTCTTAGTTAATAACACCTTCTTACCTAACTAGAAGTTTGTTAATGAACAGAGCAGTGGGTAAGAAATAAATTTTACTGCAAAAAGTAAAATAAATGGTGGTAGCTATTGTAGAGCAAAAATTATTCTCATTGTATGATTGCATCTCCACCGGCACCATACATGAACATACACAATACATACACACCAACAAACACACATACACCTGCTGTGCACTTGAGCCATTTCAGGCAAGAGGAGTCATTTCCAAAAACAAGCAGCAGCCTTGTCTGTACTGAGATTGTCCTGAAAGTATGTAAGGCTGAGGCCATAATGTGAAGAGCCTGTAAGACACAATAAGCTAAACCAAAATATGAAATAGGAATTAAGAGAAAGACAGCGATACAGAGAGGGCAACAGAGAGAGAAAGAGCCAGAGACAAGGAAAGAGACCTCACAACACTGAATATATGTCCAAAGAACAAGGACACCATGCTAAGAAGAATAAAACATTATCCAACAGATCACCCATATATAAAAGAACTTTTCATTTCAAATACTGACTTTTAAAGATTGTGGCTATTAAATATTTTCAGCTCCAAATGTCAGAATCAACAGTTTTTCTTTCATCACTATGTGCCTTCAATTGTAATTATTCTTTCTCAATTTAGAAATGTGTATTGATGACTTGCTATGAAAACAAGGACACAGATATAATAAGTTTCTTTTTTTAATTTTATTTATTATTATTATTATTATTATACTTTAAGTTTTAGGGTACAAGTGTACAATGTGCAGGTTAGTTACATATGTATACATGTGCCATGCTGGTGTGCTGCACCCACTAACTCATCATCTAGCATTAGGTATATCTCCCAATGCTATCCCTCACCCCTCCCCCCACCCCACAACCATCCCCAGAGTGTGATGTTCCCCTTCCTGTGTCCATGTGTTCTCATTGTTCAATTCCCACCTATGAGTGAGGATATGCAGTGTTTGGTTTTTTGTTCTTGCAATAGTTTACTGAGAATGATGATTTCCAATTTCATCCATGTGCCTACAAATGACATGAACTCATCATTTTTTATGGCTGCATAGTATTCCATGGTGTATATGTGCCACATTTTCTTAATCCAGTCTATCATTGTTGGACATTTGGGTTGGTTCCAAGTCTTTATTATTGTGAATAATGCCGCAATAAACATACATGTGCATGTGTCTTCATAGCAGCATGATTTATAATCCTTTGGGTATATACCCAGTAATGGGATGGCTGGTTCAAATGGTATTTCTAGTTCTAGATCCCTGAGGAATCGCCACACTGACTTCCACAATGGTTGAACTAGTTTACGGTCCCAGCAACAGTGGAAAAGTGTTCCTATTTCTCCACAGCCTCTCCAGAACCTGTTGTTTCCTGACTTTTTAATGATTGCCATTCTAACTGGTGTGAGATGGTATCTCATTGTGGTTTTCATTTGCATTTCTCTGATGGCCAGTGATGATGAGCATTTTTTCATGTGTCTTTTGGCTGCATAAATGTCTTCTTTTGAGAAGTGTCTGTTCATGTCCTTCACCCACTTTTTGATGGGGTTGTTTGTTTTTTTCTTGTAAATTTGTTTGAGTTCATTGTAGATTCTGGATATTAGCCCCTTGTCAGATGAGTAGGTTGTGAAAATTTTCTCCCATTTTGTAGGTTGCTTGTTCACTCTGATAGTAGTTTATTTTGCTGTGCAGAAGCTCTTTAGTTTAATTAGATCCCATTTGTCAATTTTGTCTTTTGTTGCCATTGCTTTTGGTGTTTTAGACAAGAGGTCCTTGCCCATGCCTATGTCCTGAATGGTAATGTCTATGTTTTCTTCTAGGGTTTTTATGGTTTTAGGTCTAACATTTAAGTCTTTAATCCATCTTGAATTGATTTTTGTATAAGGTGTAAGGAAGGGATCCAGTTTCAGCTTTCTACGTATGGCTAGCCAGTTTTCCCAGCACCATTTATTAAGTAGGGAATCCTTTCCTCATTGCTTGTTTTTCTCAGGTTTGTCAAAGATCAGATAGTTGTAGATATGCGGCATTATTTCTGAGGCCTCTGTTCTGTTCCATTGATCTATATCTCTGTTTTGGTACCAGTACCATGCTGTTTTGGTTACTATAGCCTTGTAGTATAGCTTGAAGTCAGGTAGTGTGATGCCTCCTGCTTTGTTCTTTTGGCTTAGGATTGACTTGGCGATGTGGGCTCTTTTTTGGTTCCATATGAACTTTAAAGTAGTTTTTTCCAATTCTGTGAAGAAAGTCATTGGTAGTTTGATGGGGATGGTATTGAATCTGTAAATTACCTTGGGGGGTATGGACATTTTCACGATATTGATTCTTCCGACCCATGAGCATGGAATGTTCTTCCATTGGTTTGTATCCTCTTTTATTTCATTGAGCAGTAGTTTGTAGTTCTCCTTGAAGAGGTCCTTCACATCCCTTGTAAGTTGGATTCCTAGGTATTTTATTCTCTTTGAAGCAATTGTGAATGGGAGTTCACTCATGATTTGGCTCTCTGTTTGTCTGTTGTTGTTGTATAAGAATGCTTGTGATTTTTGTACACTGATTTTGTATCCTGAGACTTTGCTGAAGTTGCTTATCAGCTTAAGGAGATTTTGGGCTGAGATGATGGGGTTTTCTAGATATACAATCATGTCGTCTGCAAACAGGGACAATTTGACTTCCTCCTTTCCTAATTGAATACCCTTTATTTCCTTCTCCTGCCTAATTGCCCTGGCCAGAACTTCCAACACTATGTTGAATAGGAGTGGTGAGAGAGGGCATCCCTGTCTTGTGCCAGTTTTCAAAGGGAATGCTTCCAGTTTTTGCCCATTCAGTATGATATTGGTTGTGGGTTTGTCATAGATAGCTCTTATTATTTTGAGATATGTCCCATCAATATCTAATTTATTGAGAGTTTTTAGCATGAATTGTTGTTGAATTTTGTCAAAGGCCTTTTCTGCATCTATTTAGATAATCATGTGGTTTTTGTCTTTGGTTCTGTTTATATGCTGGATTACATTTATTGATTTGCGTATATTGAACCAGCCTTGCATCCCAGGGATGAAGCCCACTTGATCATGGTGGATAAGCTTTTTGATGTGCTGCTGGATTCGGTTTGCCAGTATTTTATTGAGGATTTTTGCATCAATGTTCATCAAGGATATTGGTCTAAAATTCTCTTTTTTGGTTGTGTCTCTGCCCAGCTTTGGTATCAGGATGATGCTGGCCTCATAAAATGAGTTAGGGAGGATTCCCTCTTTTTCTAATGATTGGAATAGTTTCAGAAGGAATGGTACCAGCTCCTCCTTGTACCTCTGGTAGAATTCGGCTGTGAATCCATCTGGTCCTGGACTCTTTTTCGTTGGTAAGCTATTGATTATTGCCACAATTTCAGATCCTGTTATTGGTCTATTCCGAGATTCGACTTCTTCCTGGTTTAGTCTTGGGAGAGGGTATGTGTCAAGGAATTTATGCATTTCTTCTAGATTTTCTAGTTTATTTGCATAGAGGTGTTTGTAGTATTCTCTGCTGGTAGTTTGTATTTCTGTGGGATCGGTGGTGATATCCCCTTTATCATTTTTTATTGCGTCTATTTGATTCTTCTCTCTTTTTTTCTTTATTAGTCTTGCTAGCGGTTTATCAATGTTGTTGATCCTTTCAAAAAACCAGCTCCTGGATTCATTAATTTTTTGAAGGGTTTTTTGTGTCTCTATTTCCTTCAGTTCTGCTCTGATTTTAGTTATTTCTTGCCTTCTGCTAGCTTTTGAATGTGTTTGCTCTTGCTTTTCTAGTTCTTTTAATTGTGATGTTAGGGTGTCAATTTTGGATCTTTCCTGCTTTCTCTTGTGGGTATTTAGTGCTATAAATTTCCCTCTACACACTGCTTTGAATGTGTCCCAGAGATTCTGGTATGTTGTGTGTTTGTTCTCGTTGGTTTCAAAGAACATCTTTATTTCTGCCTTCATTTCGTTATGTACCCAGCAGTCATTCAGGAGCAGGTTGCTCAGTTTCCAAGTAGTTGAGTGGTTTTGAGTGAGATTCTTAATCCTGAGTTCTAGTTTGATTGCACTGTGGTCTGAGAGAGAGTTTGTTATAATTTCTGTTCTTTTACATTGGCTGAGGAGAGCTTTACTTCCAAGTATGTGGTCAATTTTGGAGTAGGTGTGGTGTGGTGCTGAAAAAAATATATATTCTGTTGATTTGGGCTGGAGAGTTCTGTAGATGTCTATTAGGTCCGCTTGGTGCAGAGCTGAGTTCAATTCCTGGGTATCCTTGTTGAGTTTCTGTCTCGTTGATCTGTCTAATGTTGACAGTGGGGTGTTAAAGTCTCCCATTATTAATGTGTGGGAGTCTAAGTCTCTTTGTAGGTCACTCAGGACTTGCTTTATGAATCTGGGTGCTCCTGTATTGGGTGCATATATATTTAGGATAGTTAGCTCTTCTTGTTGAATTGATCCCTTTACCATTATGTAATGGCCTTCTTTGTCTCTTTTGATCTTTGTTGGTTTAAAGTCTGTTTTATCAGAGACTAGGATTGCAACCCCTGCCTTTTTTTGTTTTCCATTTGCTTGGTAGATCTTCCTCCATCCTTTTATTTTGAGCCTATGTGTGTCTCTGCACTGAGATGGGTTTCCTGAATACAGCACACTGATGGGTCTTGACTCTTTATCCAATTTGCCAGTCTGTGTCTTTTAATTGGAGCATTTAGTCCATTTGTATTTAAAGTTAATATTGTTATGTGTGAATTTGATCCTGTCATTATGATGTTAGCTGGTGATTTTGCTGGTCAGTTGATGCAGTTTCTTCCTAGTCTCGATGGTCTTTACATTTTGGCTTGATTTTGCAGCGGCTGGTACTAGTTGTTCCTTTCCATGTTTACCACTTCCTTCAGGAGCTCTTTTAGGGCAGGCCTGGTGGTGACAAAATCTCTCAGCATTTGCTTGTCTGTAAAGTATTTTATTTCTCCCTCACTTATGAAGCTTAGTTTGGCTAGATATGAAATTCTGGGTTGAAAATTCTTTTCTTTAAGAATGTTGAATATTGGCCCCCACTCTCTTCTGGCTTGTAGAGTTTCTGCCGAGAGATCCGCTGTTAGTCTGATGGGCTTCCCTTTGAGGGTAACCCGACCTTTCTCTCTGGCTGCCCTTTACATTTTTTCCTTCATTTCAACTTTGGTGAATCTGACAATTATGTGTCTTGGAGTTGCTCTTCTCGAGGAGTATCTTTGTGGCGTTCTTTGTATTTCCTGAATCTGAATGTTGGCTTGCCTTGCTAGATTGGGGAAGTTCTCCTGGATAATATGCTGCAGAGTGTTTTCCAACTTGGTTCCATTCTCCCCCGTCACTTCCAGGTACACCAATCAGACGTAGATTTGGTCTTTTCACATAGTCCCATATTTCTTGGAGGCTTTGCTCATTTCTTTTTATTCTTTTTTCTCTAAACTTCCCTTCTCGGTTCATTTCATTCAATTCATCTTCCATAGCTGATACCCTTTCTTCCAGTTGATCGCATCAGCTCCTGAGGCTTCTGCATTCTTCACGTAGTTCTTGAGCCTTGGTTTTCAGCTCCATCAGCTCCTTTAAGCACTTCTCTCTATTGGTTATTCTAGTTATACATGCTTCTAAATTTTTTTCAAAGTTTTCAACTTCTTTGCCTTTGATTTGAATGTCCTCCCGTAGCTTGGAGTAATTTGATCATCCGAAGACTTCTTCTCTCAGCTGGTCAAAGTCATTCTCCGTCCAGCTTTGTTCCATTGCTGGTGAGGAACTGCGTTCCTTTGGAGGAGGAGAGGCGCTCTGCTTTTTAGCGTTTCCTGTTTTTCTGCTCTGTTTTTTCCCTATCTTTGTGGTTTTATCTACTTTTGGTCTTTGATGATGGTGATGTACAGATGGGTTTTTGGTGTGGATGTCCTTTCTGTTTGTTAGTTTTCCTTCTAACAGACAGGATCCTCTGCTGCAGGTCTGTTGGAGTACCCGGCCGTGTGAGGTGTCAGTCTGCCCCTGCTGGGGGGTGCCTCCCAGTTAGGCTGCTTGGGGGTCAGGGGTCAGGGACCCACTTGAGGAGGCAGTCTGCCCGTTCTCAGATCTCCAGCTGCATGCTGGGAGAACCACTGCTCTCTTCAAAGCTGTCAGACAGGGACATTTAAGTCTGCAGAGGTTACTGCTGTCTTTTTGTTTGTCTGTGCCCTGCCCCCAGAGGTGGAGCCTACAGAGGCAGGCAGGCCTCCTCCAGCTGTGGTGGGCTCCAGGTGGGTTTGAGCTTCCTGGCTGCTTTGTTTACCTAAGCAAGCCTGGGCAATGGCGGGTGCCCCTCCCCCAGCCTCGCTGTGGCCTTGCAGTTTGATCTCAGACTGCTGTGCTAGCAATCAGCGAGACTCCGTGGGCGTAGGACCCTCCAAGCCAGGTGCGGGATATAATCTCGTGGTGGGCCATTTTTTAAGCCTGTCAGAAAAGCGCAGTATTGGGGTGGGAGTGACCCGAATTTCCAGGTGCCGTCTGTCACCCCTTTCTTTGACTAGGAAAGGGAACTCCCTGACCCCTTGTGATTCCCGAGTGAGGCAATGCCTTGCCCTGCTTTGACTCACGCACGGTGAGTGCACCCACTGACCTGCACCCACAGTCTGCCACTCCCTAGTGAGATGAACCCCGTACCTCAGATGGAAATGCAGAAATCACCTGTCTTCTGCGTCTCTCACGCTGGGAGCTGTAGACTGGAGCTGTTCCTATTCGGCCATCTTCAGCACTTAACCGATATAATAGGTTTCATTTCTGACAGAACTCTCAGAATATATTAGGAAACATGACATTGTATTATGAATTTTCTGTGTAACTAACAGACAAATAGAGTTGCAATATTTACACAATCACAAGAATGGGTATGTGCAACTGTTTGCTCATGAAAGGACAAGGGAGATGATATTTGGGCTGTGCCTTGAAATATGAAGGTCTCTCCAGAATAAGGACAGCAATAATGATAAAACCATTGGTTAAGAAAAAAAAAATGCATTTTTAATATACAATGTCTGAACAACAGAATAAAGGAGAATAAAATTAAAAGATTGGAGTTGAATTTCTCATAAAAAAGCATAAACTGTAGCTGAAATCAGAATTATTCTGTTGGCATTCTTATTATATTTTATTTATTTATTTATTTATTTATTTTTGAGATGGAGTCTGGCTCTGTCGCCAATGCTAGAGTACAGTAGGACGATCTCGGCTCATGGCAACCTCTGCCCCCCGGGTTCAAGTGATTCTCCTGCCTCAGCCTCCCAAGTAGCTGGAATTACAGGGGCCCACAACTGCACCCGGCTAATTTTTGTATTTTTAGTAGAGACGGGGTTTCGCCATCTTGGCCAGGCTGGTCTCGAACTCCTGACCTTGTGATTCACCTGCCTCGGCCTCCCAAAGTGCTGGGATTACAGGCATGAACTACCGCACCTGGCCTATTTTATTATTTTTTTAAGACAGGATCTTACTCTGTTGCCCAGGCTGGAGTGCACTGGCATGATCTCAGCTCACTGCAACCTTTGCCTCCCAGGCTGAAGCCATCCTCCCACATCAGCCTCCTGAGTAGCTTGGACTACAGACACTTGCCACCAGACCTAATTTTTGTGGTTTTTTTAGAGACAGGGTTTCCTCATGTTGCCCAGGTTAGTCTCGTACTCCTGAACTCAAGTGATCTGCGGGCCTTGGCCTCCCAAAAGGCTGGGATTATAGGCCTAAGCCACTGTGCCCAGCCTGTTGGCTCTTTTAAATGTTAATTTTCTATTTGGGTGATAACCAGTATTTCAATGGCAAAGCAATATACTAGGATCACACTTCATATAATTTATCCAGTCCCAATCAGTGGGAAATATTTTATGCTCACATATAAGCATTCACTATGTGGAAAAAAAAAAATCCAATCCTACTGGGAAAATATCTATTATGAAAATACTTGTCAAATGAGCTGAAATTCCAAACTTGTCCCAATCAAATTGCAGCTACCAGAAAAATAGATACCTATGGCTATTTGCTGAGGCATTCAAGAAATAACGTTCATCTGTTCATCTCACCCTAGGTTTTTTGGGGTTTGTTTTGTTTTATTGAGACAGGGTCATCTAGGCTGGAGTCATCCAGGCTCTGTCATCCATCCTCTGTCATCCAGGCTGGAGTGTCGCGGTGACAACATGGCTCACTGAGGCCTCTACCTACCAGGCTCAAGTGATCCTCCTGCCTCAGCTTCCCATGTAGCTGGGACCACAAGGGCATCCCACCACACCTGGCTAATTTTTTTTTTACTTTTTTGTAAAGACAGAGTCTCTATCTTGTGTAGTTTCTCCTGGGCTCAAGCAATCCTCCTGCCTCAGCCTCCCAAAGTACTGGGATTACATACGTGAGCCACACTGCCTGGCATTATTACCCTAGGTTTTTAAGGTTAAATGGCATATAACATATATAGTAAATTTAAAGATACTTATATCTTATGACCAAGAAATTACCAATCTACCTGAGAGGAACTCCTTACGTGGTACACATTCATAATTACACACAAAACATTTATTAATGGATTTTCATATTATCAAGAAACTGGAAAATGTAACTCTTCACCAACAGTAGAATAAAATACAATTTGGGAGGCTGAGGCGGGAGGATCACAAGGTCAGGTGATCAAGACCATCCTGGCTAACACGGTGAAATCCCGTCTCTATTAAAAATACAAAATTAGCCTGGCAAGGTGGTGGGTGCCTGTAATCCCAGCTACTAGGAGGCTAGACAGGAGAATCGCTTGAACCTGGGGGGCGGAGTTTGCGGTGAGCCGAGATCGTGCCATTGCACCCCAGCCTGGGTAACAAGAGTGAGACTCCGTCTCAAAAAAAAAAAAAAAAATCGTAGAATAAATACACATATTGAGGCATATTTATATATTGGCGTAGACTATACCACTAAAAATTGCTGCTGCATGATTCACCACAGATACATCCAACAATATTTAGTGCAAGATAAATAAATTGCAGAAAGATACATAGAGTGGATGCATTTATTTCAAGTTTTAAATGTAGCAAATCAGTACTACATATTTCTATGAATATATAAACACCTATCCAATGATGTAACTCTACAGAAGGATAAGAAACATGAAATTTGTAATAGAGTTTACAGCAAGAAATGGGACAAGAGACAGAATCAGTCAGGAGAGATGTATCTTAGTAAGTTTTAAATTTCTGAAATAACTGAAACAAATGTGGCATTCTGTGAAGATTTAATAGTGATTAGTTGTGCTTACGAAGGAGTCTTTATATTATTTTCTATTTTGGATGTATATTAAAAATAGTTCATGAGAAAAAATTAACAAGCGAAACCATGAAACTAATTTAATAATACATGTAAAAATCCACATGATCATAGGTGGCATAAACTGAACTTCCTAAAAGTAAAAAAAGAAACAATAAAGTGAAATAAAACAAAATTGAGAATATTTAAAATGATAAAATATTAACATTGGAAAAGATACAATAGAAGAGATAAAATGGAATTCATGTGTATATATATATATAATTGCTACACCTGTATATATAACAAAAACATGTTTATATCATTGAGAAATATCTGAAATAAATAAGAAAATATATAAACACCACAATTTAAAAATAGGTGAAGCAGCTGGGCGCGGTGGCTTACGCCTGTAATCCCAGCACTTTGGGAGGCCGAGGCGGTTGGATCACGAGGTCAGGAGATCAAGACCATCCTGGCTAACACGGTGAAACCCCGTCTCTACTAAAAATACAAAAAATTAGCCGGGCTTGGTGGCAGACACCTGTAATCCCAGCTACTCGGGAGGCTGAGGCAGGAGAATGGCGTGAACCCGGCAGGCGGAGCTTGCAGTGAGCCGAGATCGCGCCACTGTACTCCAGCCTGAGCAACAGAGCGATACTCTGTCAAAAAAATATAAAAAACAACAGGCATAAGACCTTGATTCTCACCAAAAAAGTTTGAATAAGCAATTAAAAAAAGAAAATGTTATATTGTAATCAAAATACACACACACACATACCTACACACATAAAACACACAAATATCCATATGCATTCGTGGATAAAACATTCAATTCAATTTATTTATTCAAAGGAAACAGGCAATGGTAATAAAAGAGTGAATAATTGAGTTCACATGTTGATGGGAATCCTTACTGGTACAACACACAAACAATTAAAAACTCTTTCTAAAGGAAATTTTGCATTTCCATGAAAAGCCTTATGAAATAGGGTTTCATTGGATCTATGATATCATTCTAAGGATATAACTTAAAGTAATAATCCAAAGTATACCTAAAGGATCTTCATTTCTATATAATATGTATAAAAGAAAAACAGAAACCTCATCTACTGTGGTTGGCAAGTTTCTGGAAAATAGTTTGGAGGCTTATTAAGTATTATAAAATGTAATTAGCAAATGTAGTCACTCATTGCCATTTATCCAACTTTTCAAACAGACTCATGAAGATAAGCATAGAAGATTACAACTAAACAAGTGTGCTAAATGTGCTGCCTCATGTGAGATTCTGAATAGGTAGAAGATAGGTAGATATCTTCCATTCATTCAAAGGGACAAACAAAAACATTTTTTAAAATGTAATGAGCTGTCATTTTCTCAGCAATTGATAATTCTGTCTTTTATGATATTTTACTATGATATAGTACTATGATATAGTACTATGATATATAGTACTATGATATAGTACTATGATATATAGTACTATGATATAGTACTATGATATATAGTACTATGATATAGTACTATGATATATAGTACTATGATATATTAGTACTATGATATATAGTACTATGATATATTAGTACTATGATATATAGTACTATGATATATTAGTACTATGATATATAGTACTATGATATATTAGTACTATGATATATAGTACTATGATATATTAGTACTATGATATATAGTACTATGATATATTAGTACTATGATATATAGTACTATGATATATTAGTACTATGATATATAGTACTATGATATATTAGTACTATGATATATAGTACTATGATATATTAGTACTATGGTATATTAGTACTATGATATATTAGTACTATGATATGTTAGTGCTATGATATATTAGTACTATGATATGTTAGTGCTATGATATATTAGTACTATGATATAGTACTATGATATATTAGTACTATGATATAGTACTATGATATATTAGTACTATGATATAGTACTATGATATATTGGTACTATGATATAGTACTATGATATATTGGTACTATGATATAGTACTATGATATATTGGTACTATGAGTACTAATAATGGAATCATCTGTACTTCGTTACTTTTTACAGAGCTAGAACAATGTCTTCTAGTCTTATATTTGAATTTCCATGCTTTCATTTTCAATTTACTGAGGTGGCAGTGTAAGCTCTAGCTAATAATTTGACATACACTTTTAAGTCCCATATGCAAATTACAAAGGACAAAAAACACTCAATGACAGATCGATTTGTTAATTTAAAATGTTCATTAATTGGTCAGATAATAAGAACAGATTCCAACGCCTATGAACAAAATATCTACCTTACTTAGCAAACAGTTTCTTTTGAATAACTTTCCTTATACTTCTTTTAACGTCTTTATTCCTCAGGCTGTAGATCAATGGGTTTAACATCGGACTCACAAAGATATAAAAAACAGCTACAATTTTCCCCTGTTGTATAGATGTCTCAGAAGGGGGCCTCAGGTACATGCAGAACAGTGTCCCATAGAAGACAGTGACAGCAGTCACATGGGACCCGCAGGTGGAGAAGGCCTTGCGCCTCCCCTCAGCAGTGTGGATACGCAGAATGGCAGTGAAGATCAAAGTGTAGGAAATGAGGATGATGGTGAGAGAGCAGATGAGGTTGGAACCAGCCACCACCAACATGGCAGTCTCTTTGACATAAGTATCTGAGCAGGCGAGGACTAAGAGGGGTGGGTCCGCACAGTAAAAGTGGTTGATCTCATTGGGTCCACAGAAGGACAGACGAAGTATCAGGATGGTCTGTGCTAGACCATTTGCAAAGCCATAAATATAGGGAGCAGCAGCGAGACAGAGGCAGACACACCTGGACATTTTTCTTCCATATAACAAGGGCTTGCAGATGGCCATGTAGCGGTCATAAGCCATCACTGTGAGCATATAATAATCTGTGATCACCAGTGCAATGAAAACGTGAAATTGGATGAAGCAGCCGATGAAGGAAATGGTTTTTGTCTTGGATAAAAAGTTAACCAGCATCTGAGGAGTAACACTGGTGGTGTAACAGAGATCTACAAAGGAGAGGTGACTGAGAAAGAAGTACATTGGAGTGTGTAGTGTCGAGTCACTTCTGATTAACAAGATCATACTCACATTGCCGATTACTGTGATAAGGTAGATGACTAGAAATACCACAAAAAGAAGGGGCTGCAGCTCAGCCCGATCTGTCAGTCCCAGGAGAAGAAACTCAGTCACGGCTGTATGGTTTTTCTTTAACATTGTGTTTGTTTGGCTTCAAATGACGTCTAAATGAAAGGAAATTAAAATGCATTTAGGTTTGTCATTTATGCATTACCCCAGTGGTGTCATCTGCTACTTCTTCCTCTTCTCTCAAAATGTAAATACATGTGACATTAAGAAATAGCCTAGTGAGCATGTGATTGATGCTTTAAACATCTAAACTAATATAGAGTTTTTTTATATACAAAGGCAATAATATTTAAAATGGTTTTCTGTGGTTCTTTTCTGCAAGTCTTTTGATAGTTAAAGAGCCTTATCTTTTATCTTTTTGCAAGTCTTTGTTATATGTGTTCACTTAGACTTTTCTTGAACCCATGGTTGTAAACATTGCTTTTCTTTGAAACTGTAATTCTTTGTTTAACAACACACCTTTGAATGTGGGATCTAAAGTATCAGCCTTTGAAACCCTCCAGGTTTATCACAACTGAACGTGCTTAGGAAAGTGGAACTGATGCCTGGTATACATCCCTGTAGAACAAGAATTGCTTTGCCTGCCCCTGTGAACTGGAGATCATTTTCCAGATCTTCCCTGACCCTCTAATATGTGCCCATTTTCTTAACTTTATTCTACCTCAGCTGGCCCTCTTATCAACAAATCTTTTTTAACTTTAAAGACCAAGCTACATTTCTTCATTTTGTATATTTTTGTCCAAGGGGGCAAAAATTGGTTCTTGGGGAATGAAAGTAGATATTACATATTTGTATTTATAATACATATGCACATAATACATAAACAATATATATTTGCATGGTATATAGATACACACGTGCACCTGTATTGATGGTATTAAATGTTGATAGGGAGATAAAGAAAACAATAGTGTATCAAAGGGCTCCTGGGGAGGGGGGCAATAAGGATAAAATGATGAAGAAACTTATCCTCAAACTAAAATGCTGTTGTTTGAACTCTACCTCATTCTAACACTTGAAAAACTAAGAAAAAACATTGGAACACAAGTTCAATATGTTTGTTAAAACATGTAACAGATCAAAGTGAAATCATAATCATATTAACAACATGACTGAGACCATACTTAAAATATCCTGACCTGAATCTCTCAACATTTGGGCAAGATAAAAGTGACCATGAAGACCATGATGGAACAATCGACGTGTTTCTTCTATGACACATATCCAGACTTGGCAATGTTATACTAACTTTTTTTCAATAACTACCATGCCAACACTGGAAACAGGTCACTTCATAAATAAAGCACTCTGTAAATTCAATGTTCAAAACTTGTCCACCGTATTATCTCATTCTACACAAAAGGACATTGGGCTTCTGCCTAGGGTAATAAGTTAGAAGATAAGTCACCTAAATCAATAGAATCATAATTATCTTGTTAAAGCTCACAGGGTCCAATTGAATTTCTTTTTGTTTTTATTTTTATTTTTTATTTCCATAGGTTTTGGGGGAAAAGGTGGTATTTGGTTACATGAGTAAGTTCTTTAGTGGTGATTTGTGAGATTTTGGTGCACCCATCATCCAAACAGTATACAATGAACCCAATGTGTAGCCTTTTATCCCTCACCTCCTCCACCGTTTCCCCCAAGTCCCCGAAGTCCTTTGTGTCATTCTTATGCCTTTGCATCCTGCCAGCTTACTTTCCACTTATGAGTGAGAACACACTATATTTGGTATTTTATTTCTGAATTACTTCACTTAGAATATTAGTCTCCAATCCCATCCAAGTTGCTGTGAATGCCATTAATTCATCCCTTTTTATGGCTGAGTAGTATTCCATCATATACATTTTGTATATATATTACATATAATATATATGTATATATCCATCAAACAACAAGTGGATAAAGAAACTGGTGTGTTATATATTATATCACATTATAATGTATGATATATATATATATATATATAAAATATAATATACCACATTCTTTATCCCTCTGTTTGATGGTACATTTAATTGCCAAATAGGCAAATACTGTTTTGGTGCTGGATTTCATTTGTGTGTGTGTGTGTGTGGCAGAGTTTCACTCTTGTCGCCCAGGCTGGAGTGCAATGGTGCAATCTCAGCTCACTGCAACCTCTGTCTCCGAGGTTCAAGCAATACTGCTGCCTCAACCTCCCGAGTAGCTGGGATTACAGGTGCCCACCACCACGTTCAGCTAATGTTTTTGTATTTTTAGTAGAAACGGGGTTTCACTATGTTGGCCAAGCTGGTCTTGAACTCCTGACCTCAGGCAATCCACCCACTTCAGCCTCCCAAAGTACTGGGATTACAGGCGGGAGCCACCGTGCCCCGCCTAATTACATTTTTAATGGGCTTTTTTATTGAAATATTAATCACCCTTCAAAATAACGTCTCAATTCATCTGTTTTTTTTATGAGTCTTTTTTTTTTCTGTTGGAAGTTGAAGTAATGCAAGCAATAAATAGTCCAAATAATTTAACTGAGAATTTTGTGGAAATAGTCTTTCTTCTGAAAAAACGAGAACACAATATCCTACTGCTTTGAGCAAGGAAATCTCAGGGAGAAGCTTCTGCAATTGGACAGAAATGGCTTTGGAGGCATCTGAGCCTGTGCTCTCCTGACATGCACCCTACAGTGAGACATTCCCATGTGAATGCTTGCTTCTTCTATTCTGTCCTACAAAGAGTCTAGAAGGTTGGTCTTTGTCTTTAACAAGAGTGGTGTCTCCTTGGAAAGTGGTCATGGTTCAATTTGGAGTGGAAAAAGAAATCTAGAGAAGGCAGCTTCACAAAATATATTTTTATTATTTTTAAGTAATATAGGCTATAAACCTAAAAGTAGCCCATTCTTTATGAAAGGGCTATAAAATATTACATGATACAGCTCTTATAATAGTAAAGAGTGGCATTGTTAACACAAAATGAATCAGAAGGATGATTTAATACCAGATCTTGATTGTTCTAAATCAAGTATAAACAGTAAGCATAGTTTACTATTGAAAGCCAGCAGAGTGGGACAGTTACTGGGAGTTTGCAGTCACACTTCCTGGGTGAAAAACCCAGTGCCTCTAGTTCCTACCTGTGTGGCCTGGGGCAAGTTATTAATTTCTGTGTGTCTCAGTTTTCTTATCCATAAAATTTGATTAATAGCCATTCTCTCTTGATTAGAAAGTTAATTCAGTAAAAGTTTTTAAAATATATCTGTCATGTACTACATGCTTAACAAATTGAGGCTACTAGTATTATTTGGTGAATGATCCAGGTCTAGTCCAGAACGAAACTCAACATCAAAGCATGAGCTCCTTTAGGGTCAAGGATTTTTATCTGATCTAGTTATAGACTCAGCAGCACCTAGATTTGTGCCTCCTGAATTGGAGGCAGTCAATAATTATTGATGAAATAAAAATTTCCTTTGGCCTATTTTCTTTTCATTATGCAAACACTCTGTAAACACCAGTACTCTGAAAAGAATAGCAACACTTTAATATAAACATTTTCTAATTCATCAGAATATGTTTCAGCTCCATTTATTTCTATCAATTAAAATATTTACTGCTGGATTTTAAACTTTTTAAAAAATATATCTAATCCTACCTGAGAAAGAAGCATGATTTCACGATTACAGAATGGGTATTGAGAACCTGTAGAGTTTATAATGCAATTACTGTGTGGAGACCAAATCCCTGCAGGTCAATTATTTCTAGCAAAAAGTCATTCAAATTATGAACAACCACAATATTTCGATTCTTCTGAAAATCCTAAGCTCATGGAGCACATGAGTTTTGCCAACTCCACACTGTCTTCAGGGAATCGCATCCCCCAAGAGTGATGTAGGAATGGGATTCATTATTTATTTTACTTTACTCCCAAATAATTTAATATGTTAGACTTTGGGAAATATTAAGTTCCTGCTTACAGCAAGTATAGTGGATGGTATCGGGAGAAGGTTTCAGAGTCTGGAACACCATTGGAAGATAAACTAACTTTTGTTGAACTTGAACTAGTGATATATCAATTTTGAGTTTTGTACATTTATCTTTTTAATAGGGATAGTAATGTGTAAGTGTGGAACATTTTGGATTTATAGATAATATAGGTGTGCTTGTGGTTCTCCTTTTCCACCCTACTCCCATTCACATCTATTGTCTTCTCTTCTGTGCCTTGCATTGTTCACCTGGAGTTGGGCTCCTATGGACCTGGTCAACAGGGCACCTATGGTGTCTGGTTTCCAGCTGACCTTGGCTTTTGAGAAGACTCTCTAGGATGTCAGAAGTGGGAAAGATAGGGAATTACCTCAATTTCTTTCTCATTCCCTTCCTGCTTCATTATAAGTGTGCTAAATTGGCTGCATCCCTCCCTGGAGAATGTCTTGGGATGTGTGTCTTGGGAAGATGTTGGCAAGGGATTTCTTCCTGGCTTCAGCTCTCACTGAGCTCTGTGACAGAAGCCACTGTCCTTGGTCCTTCAGACCTAAAGATGGAAATGGTTTTCTACAGTTAGCCTTGACTTTTTTAACCCCTTTGGCTGATTTCTTTAACTTTACCTTTTTATTCTCTGTCTTTTCATTAAATTATCTTTAGCTAAAACATATGAGTAGAATTGTGGACATCTCAGATCCTGGCCAGAGCATCATATAGTAGTTATTCCGTAAGTCTTGCAGTGAGTTAGTAGCAGTAATAATAACTATTATGATAAATATTATTTTAGCTAAAAATTTGGAATACTTCTACATTCATCATGTTAGAACTTAAAGGAGCCATTGAATTGCCCTCCTTTTGGATCCTGACTCAATTAGAGTCTACACATGGGAGTCAGATATGAAAATTACTAGCATTATTGCAGGTGAATTTGGATTTGAGAATGTGGTTTAGAGATGCTTCTCTGTTCCTTTCCTCTGAGGTGAAGTCACTCAGATACAGTACAGCAATGGGATAACTCTCCTCTCCCCTTCCCTTTCCACAGCCATGAACAGCTTCAGCATCCTTATCAATCACATAGACTAGAAAAGGATGTTTTGGACTAACATCAAGGCCATCACAATAACTCTTTTTATAATCTCTCCAATCCATTCACCCTCCTGAGATAGGTTGATGGAAGGTGTAGGAAGAACACCTCAAAGTGTCCTTCAAAATCTTTTCTTCAGTCATTCAATCCTCTGCCTCCTTTGTAGCATGCTTGGTACTCCCTTGGAACAATGTATGTGTTTCAGAAATCTCAGTCCTTTTTAATTTCCTCCTCCCATTTTGGACCCTTTCCATGGCCAAATATTTTCTCTATGACTTTTAAAATATCTCAAAAATCAATTTTTTTCTACAATGAAAATAAGAATAAAGAAATTGATACAATTGCTAGAAACTTTAAAGAAGGTTGTAATGATGCTTTGAAAATATTGGGAGATCTTTTATCTTAAAATCTTACAGAGTTTTATTAATTTATTCTCAATAAAAATTACAACTTTGAAGAAATGCTGTCAATAGAAATTGCATGACACCAGGAAAGTAAGTCATGGCCATGACTACTTCTTATCTCGTCAACCACTATTAACCTACTATCCAACTCCATTCTTTTTACCTAGGCACTGAGTGTTCCACTTGTGCCTTCTTCATATGAAATATGAATATATATATATATGCATTACAACATATATATATATCTTTTTCATATATATTTTTATATCTGTAAAATTGTAAAACTGTCTGAAACATAATTACCCATAAAAATAATTACCCAGTTAAACATCTTAACAAACCCATGTGGCTTGGGGTGTTTCTAGAGTCAACCCAGAAGTATCTACGAGAATAATATTTTAATTGAAACCTAGCTCTTGCTGTGTTCCTGGAAAACATTATTTCATTCTTCTGAGCTTCAGCGTTTTCATCTGTACCAAATAAGGAATAATATATATATCACAAAGATACTGCACATGTTAAATAAACTTTGTTTTTCATTGGCAGTAAATGTGGCTATCCATTTGTAAATTCTTTGCACACCTGTGGCTGTTATTTAATAAACATTCAGAAGTGATAGTAGTTTTCAGAGTAAGAGTTGCAACATATGTGCTGTGCTATCAGATAAGGTAAAGAAAATGTTAAAAAAATTTTGCAGGTTTTACAATTCTGTGTAAAATTCTATGTAATTGCTTTGTTCTTTCACAGGAGCCCCATCCAGCTGAACAGAGATGTGGTAAAACAAGTTTTCAAAATATGTTTTCTATAGTGAGTGTGCTATAAATCTAACTAATTCTGCTTCTCCAACTTGAATTTAGGAAAGCCTGGAGATAATTTAAAACACCAAAAACATGTGTATGGAATACATAATGTTGAAGATTATTTTCACACATAAGTGTAAAGTAATTCATATTCAGTCAATTTTTGCACATTTGGTATGATCATTCACTTTCAAAGTTCTATAATGAACACAATTTATCTCCTTAAGTGAAGAAACATAATTTCTTCACCAAATGTTACAAAATGTTACAAAAAGTGTTACAAAATTTAAAAATGACATTACAGTACAGCTTTCACCTATTTCAATAAACCAACTACCCAGAAACACATTTTTAAGAATGACAAAGTAAAGAGTACATGCAGATTTTTAACTGTAGCAGCATTTTTGTCCACCTTGACAAGTGCTTTTGTTTTTGCTTTGCCTGTTTGTGTAAACTGGTAGGTAAATAATTTGCACATTTCTCCGTTTTTAGAAAAAAATTATGGTGACCAAATACCTTTAATTATTGCATTACCTAGTTCTGTATGTCAAGACATAGTTACATATTACATGGAGTGGTTAAATATGGCTTCCTTTTAAAGAGTAGCTTTGGACTTAGAATAGCCAAATATTTAAATAACCTATTTTGGTTGGTCTTCTTCTTTAGGAAATACATTCAGACTTTAATCCCTTTTCTCCTTCCAAGATCTGGTGCTAGTTGGTGTAAGCCAAAAGTCTACAAGGAGGTGTGCTACACCCTAAAAGAGCTGCTTGAGTTTTCTAGTTTATATAAGCAGAATTCTGGAGAACAGGTGTAGGAATGGATATTAAGGGTGTGGGATAATGGTAGGAGGAATATAAAGTTGGATCAGGCTGAATGTATTGATATGGGCCCACTAAGCAGAGATTCTGCACTCAATGTTACAAATCAGGGAGTTAAAAAATGTTCTAATAGTTTATTAGCTGAAATATGGATCAAAGGATGGCCTACTGTGAGCGACCTTGAAATGCCAGATCTTCCCTGGTTTAATGTAGAGGGAGGAATCCAAAAGCTTTTGGTGATTAGAATTCTAGAGTGGATTAGTCACATTAGACACTTCCTCTGGATATAGGTTTACCTATCTCTCATGCAATGCTTCTGCCAAGATTACCATTCGTGGACTCCCAGAATGCCTTATCCACTGTCATGGTATTCCACAGACCATTGCCTCTGACCAAGGCACTCATTTTACAGCTAAAGAATAAGACAGTGGGCTCATGCTCATGGGATATACTTGTCTTACCATGTTTCCCATTATCCTAAAGCAGATGGATTGATAGAAAGGTGGAAAAGCCTTTTGAAGTAACAGTTACAATAACTAGGTGATACTTTATTACAGGGGCTGGGCACAGTGGCTCATGCCTGTAATCCCAGCACTTTGGGAGGCTGAAGCGGGTGGATCACTTGAGGTCAGGAGTTCGAGACCAGCCTAGCCAACATGGTGAACCCTCATCCATACTAAAAATACAAAAGTTAGCCAGCCGTGGTGGCACATGCCTGTAATCCCAGCTATTCGGGAGGCTGAGACAAGAGAATCGCATGAACCTGGGAGGCAGAGGTTGCAGTGAGCCAAGATCGTGCCACTGCACTATAGGCCTCTGGAAGACATAGCAGGACTTCATTTTACAAAAAAAAAAAAAAAAAAAAAATGCAGGCCTGGGGCAAATTTCTCCAGAAGTCTTTGTATGCTCTGAGTAGGCATCCAATATGTGGTACTGTTTCTTCCATAGCTAGGATCCAAGAATGCAGGAATCAAGGGGTGGAAGTGGAAGTGGTGCCACTTACCATCACCTCTACTGACCCACTAGCAAAATTTTCCTTCCTGTTTCTGTGACATTATGTTCTGTGGGCCTAGAGGTCTTCGTTCCGGAGGGAGGAACTTTGCCACCAGAAGACAGAAAGATGATTCCATCAAACTGGAAGATAAGATTGCCACCTGGCCACTTTGAGCTCTTCCTGCCTCTAAGTCAACAGGCTAAGAAGGGAGGTACAGTGTTGGCTGGGGTGACTGACCCAGACTATCAAGATGAAATCAAACTACTACTCCACAATGGAGGTTAAGGAAGAGTATTTGTGGAATACAGGAGATCCCATAGGACGTCACAGTATTACCATGTCCTGTGATTAAGGTCAATGAGAAACTACAACAACCCAATCCAGGCAAAACTACAAATGGCCCAGACCCATCAGGAATGAAGATTTGTGTCACTCCACCAGGTAAAAAACCATGTCCTGCTAAGGTGCTTGCTGAAGGTAAAGGGAATACAGAATGGGTTGTAGAAGGAGGTAGTTATGAACTGACCATAAGGGGTCAAGCCCTGCCAATTCCTCCATTATTCCCCACAAGATTAGACAGAACTAGGCCTCTTGGGAAGTGCCCTGGAACACAGGGAAGTTGGATGTCTGCCGTGGGCTCTCTTTTCTCCACTAGAGAACGCAGGCCCAAGAAATCCCTTTCAGTGTGACACTGTTTGGTCGGGAAAGAAGCAACACAGTCAAAGTGAAACTGCTCCCCTTACACTTCTAATATGACTTTTCCCAGTTTCTATGCTCCAAGAGTGTGCCCCACCTCACCCTTGGGTTATGGAATTTTTACCTAGGCATTCTTATCTGTGAGAAGTTGCTAACTGGTCATTCTGTTCTGGAAACCAGAACTGAGCACCTCCTCTTCTGCCATCACGCTCTACAAGTTTTAACTCCTTGCTTTTTCCTACTTTTATTTTTAAATTCTACTATTATAAATAAGCATCCTGTAATTATATATCCTGAGATCTGAATTAAACTGGGCACACGAAGTTTTTGTTAGCTTATTTTCTCACATGTAATAGCAACAATTGCTTATCATGGAAAATTTGGACATAGCTATTAATAAGTTTTGTTTCTCTTTATCCCTGATATTTTACAAGATATCCATATGTAGCATTGGATATGTCTTTGCACATAATATATTACACAAAATGATTTACCTTTTTCTTAACTAGGAACATCCTCACTTTAATAGCTGTATAACATTCTGAGAAAAAAAAATTAACCTGTACTTTACACTTTCCTTCATGATCAAGGCTGATGACATTCTAGTTATTTAGAAACACCTTCTACCCCATCTGGTAGATGCCCGTGCTTTACCAGTTATCCAAAGCAGGCAGTCCTCACTTTGAGATTTTGTAATATCTAAGTAAGAACCATGCAAAACAGACACATTTCCCATATAGAAAGGTTTCTGTTACATGGTACGGTGCTAAGGGGGAGCTACTTGTATTTCAAACATCATTTGTTTGCTTTTTCTTGATTATAAAATGAACACCATGAAACTCTTCACACAAGTTTCTAATTATGCCTTCAGTAGATTCTTAAATTTGGAATAGCTGAATAAAATTGTAGAAACATTTGACTCCTTAAAATATTAATAATATTGTATTTATTTCTAGAAAAATTTTATACCATTAATCAACAAATGTATGAACGTGCTAGACTTTTTCAGCTGTCTTAAATATAGACACATAAACAGTATTGTACTTCATGTTTTTAGCTGCCACTATTTTCTGCGTTAATTTTAGCATTTTGTATTTTAATCAATTTTCTACGTATAGTATTCAACATTTATTTATATGGTCATGTTTTAGTGCTTCAAATGATTTATATTAACATAACATCTTTCAGTAATTGTGCCACTTTGTCTTATTTGTGGAAAACACATTGCCAGACTGTAGGGTGGCTCTTATTTTTAAATAGTTTTATTGTCAAATTAAAGCAACTGTATTACTGTGAAGTATTCCCATTCTTAGGAAGCACAGAGTAATTTTTCTCTGATTATTTAAATGTTTAATATTTATTTTAATTCTAATTAACAGGGTTTTTTTCAGTGTTTGAAATGATTCGTAGCAGAAGAATATATGTGGGCATGTCAACTCTTTTGGGTGGAGTTGCTGGCAAAAAGTCAGCATAGTTAGAGAAAAGAATCTGTATTTAGAGATATTTGTCGAAAAAAAGTGTTTTATTATGAACGCCAGTATGGTATAAAAATAAATGTTTGTATAAAGGTGTTAATGAATCGATAGAATTAATATACCAAGGTTAAGTGTTTTCTCCTTACTCACAGGCCACCAACGTTTTCCTGCCTTTCTGGAAAACAAACTTAACAATAAGCAGTTTTCCAATGGCCTCCATAGAGAGGAAAATAGTTTTCATTGTTTTTCAAATAATTTACAGTGTTTAAGTATTTCATGTATAGCCACATTGAAATATATATTTGCATATATAAAGTATGCATATAGTTTCTAAATTGAACAATAGTATGCATAATTTATGGGTTAAAAATACTGGATATCTAAAAGCAATCATCATCAGATGATTTGCAGTCTCCTAAGAGAAAAGTGAAGATAACATTTTTCCATCAGAAATTAAAACATATTTTAAGTGTACACTAATCATACGAATTTAGTTTAAAATATATGTATATTGTGGCCAAACATAAAGAGGAAATAGGCAGAAATAGATTCACTTATGGTATAATAAAGGTGACATCACAAATCAGTTGAAAAACAAAGCATTGCTTAATAAATAGTGGGAGGAAATTGGTTAAAAATAAGAGGGAAAAGATAATTTATAATATTACAACACAGTACAAAAATGTATTATATCTAAAATAATTCATGATATCACTATCAAATATTGCAATGAATAAAAGTGCTTGTTTTTTCAATTTTAAGATGAGGAAAACTTACATAACAGCAATAAGCAAAAGGTCACATTTTTCCAAATAGAAATACAAATATTATTCATGCAAGAAATTATCAGCAATAGCATGAAGAGAAATTATCAACCTTATGTGTAGCCTTCATTTGTTCAATAGATGCTTCAATTTTTATTCTGTGCTTATTAGAACAGAATTATTTTCTAAGACTTGAGACATCAAAGAAGCAAATAACCATAAACAAGAGCTCCTAATACTGATAGAGTTATAGTGAAATGATTATTCTCAAATATTACTAGTACAGGTTTAAGTTGCTAGAAGCTTTCTGGAGAAAAATTTACCCATAGAAAAATTTAGCAGGAGTTTCAAAAGCATTCAAAACATTTAATTCAGCAGTTCCACTTCTGGGAACATACACAAAAGGAACAATTAGAGATGCACAGATACATCAGTCATAAAAATACTAAGATACATTGATATGATGGAATCATGGTTTGCAAGATAATCAAACGGAATAAAACACAAGTGAATGCTGAGTTCAGCTCTCTTCAGGTAGGTGATTATAAGTAAATGTTGCTTCTATGTCTTATGTATGTCAATATGGTTCAGTCAGTTTTCTACAATTGATATGTATTATTATTGTATTAAGGTCATATGATCTAACTATTATATGACATTCAACATGACGTTCATCAGAAATATTTAATCTATATAAAGGTGCATACATTATATCAAGTGAAAATCAGTGTTCAAATTTGTATATGATAAGTGATTTCACATTTGCTCGATGCATTTTAGTAACATGTATGCATATAAACTTATTGAGAAGAAATGTAACAAAATAAAAGAAAATGTATCCTTTGTCACAGGACAGATCCCTCATAAATTTTACTCCCTCATATTTGTCTGTACCTGGTAATTAATTAATATGAATATGTATGCCTTTGTGACTGGGAAAATATATTAATAAAATGCAGCCTAAATAGCATATATGTCTTCTGTATATCAAAATTTTCTCCCTTCACATGGACATTAAGACAATTTTAATTATAATGCCTATAAATTATGTTAACCGGAATTTTCAAGGGAAATTCCCATTAGCTATTCTTAGGATACATATAACTATCACATAATAACCACTATTTCATCTATAGCAATAATCTCATCAATTCATAATCTCCAACATTCCATCAAGCATTTGCAGTGTGTTGAGAATTTCCTTAATAACAACTACAGTATGAATTAGAAAGAGAGAGAGTTTGAAACCAAGAAACCTGCTTTTGCCCTACTGAGTGGCCAAATGACTTTGGGCAAGAAATTTAATCTCTCCGTGCCTCAGGCTCCAATGTTGTAAATGGAGATAATAATTCTCTCATTATTTCATTTATGAAGATTAAAATAAAGTGATCCTAAAATCAGCACTACACTGTGACTGCAACTCTTATAATTACTTTTATTCATGTCAATTTATGTTCTGTCCTATCTCCAAAGAATTTCTGAGGTGACTTTTACCCAAAGACATGCAGAAGGAAAAAATTAAATCACAAATGGAAATAAATAAAATATTTTATTAAAAATCAATTAGAAACAGGTCAGTCATTTGGACTAAAAGAATGTCAAAGTTTAAAAATGGTTGCTGCAAGCCAGAGCAATTCTCATAACTAGAAAATAAATGGAATCGTACAGTTATTCAGGCCAAATAGAGTATTTTTTGCACTCATTCTAAAATCCAATTTTCAAATAGGGTTTCAAATCTGGATATGAGACCATTCTGCTTGCCAGAAATGGAATACAATGCTTTGCCTAGTAGATGGAAATTTCTCATAAAATAAAGAAATACCCCACCGATGAAATGATGCTGGCCCTCAAAAAGGAAGTGAGGACGCTGTGTCACTCAATTCCCAGCTTTTCTGCTTCATTGTTGTCTCTGCAGATCACCTTCCTCTGTTGTCCCACCATCATTGCCAAAACCAAGCAAATACAAAAACAAACAGTGCTAAAATGTGATTGTTAAATTCTTGTCACTGAAATTTGCCTTCCTTCTTTTTCAGATACTGTTTCTGAAAGAGGATTTGGCTAGAACCAGACTTAATCAAATGAGACTCAAGAATATGCCCCCATTTTACAAAAACTGCAAGTCATCTGCTTAATATTCTGGAAAACCATGTGAACACTTTATAGTAGATATAGTAGTTGATATCATACAGACATTTTCTGTAGCATATTCTGTATGGTGTTAGTTAATATCAGAGTGCAAAATATTAAAATGCCAAACATATGAGGCAATTTATTAGGGCTAAATACATATGTATCAATATGCAGTCATCTGGTTGACTAATAATGCATGGATTAATGTGTCTCCTTAGGTAGCCTCTCTGAGATTGATTTTCTCTATAGCAGCTTCAAGAACTACTAGAACACCCTTATTTTAAAAATAATGGGCCACAGAAAGCTTTATGAAGCAAAATAAACACTGGGTATTTCCTCCAGAAACATATATACACCCTTATTTATTTGTATACTGTTTCAAGACATTTATGGGTATGCAGAGGGCAGTTAATAGACCCTAATGACTACTACTAAATTAGTCCTAAGTCAGAGGTACGGCACTGGGAAACATAACTGGAATGCAGTCAAAGTAGTTTGATGATAGAATTGGATCCATACACTTGGAAACTCATAAAAAGGTGTTGAGAGTTGATTTTCAGAATCAGGGATGATAACCAGTATTATCACATGAACAAAAAAGAAGCTTCTCAAGATATTTACAAGATGGGTTTGGGGAACACTTACAGCAAATTTAACATATCAGTGACCCATATATTTATATTTTTTGCACATTGATTACAGTAAGTACAAAGGTGGCTGAGCTATTGTTCAAGACATCATATTGAAGTAGAAATAATTTCATTTTTTAAAAAGTGTAAAATTATCCACCCTATCTTGAACCTCATTATGGCTCTGTGGACCATCATATTCAAAGGAGATGAATTTTCAGAATTTCTCTCAGGCTAAGTTAGTTAAAAATTTACCCACCCCCCAAGTAAGTAAACATAGTATTTTCATATACAATTATTAGATACTAAACAATTTATTTTCATAGAATTTCTGACAAATAAAACATTTTAAATTTCTCAACATTAAGGCTTTTATTTCTAAGAAATCAATCTTCAAGGTTTTCATTTGGATAAGAAAATGAAGTGGTTACTGACAGTCCATGATGTTAAATAAATCATGACTACACTAGGTTTTTCCATTTCAAAAGCCAGTTTGTTACTCCACAAGCAATTCGTGACTGCAAATAAACACAGGCCTAAACTGCAATTTTACGAAAGGATTTTCCCCTAATCATTTGTTGCGTGGCAAGGATTACATCTTTGTTCCGTAGGCTATAGATCAATGGGTTCAGCATTGGGCTCAAAAAAGTATAAAAGACTGCAGTTATTTTGGACTCCTCTACAGACTTCTCTGATGGAGGCCTTACGTACATGCAGAAGAGGGTTCCATAAAACAAAGTGACTATTGTCAGGTGGGAAGCACACGTAGAAAAGGCTTTGTGCCTGCCTTCAGCAGAGCGGATCCTGAAGATCGCTGCAAAAATGAAAAGATAGGACAGAAGAATGATGAAGAGAGAGCTTGAGAGATTAAAGCCTGCAACTACAAACATTGCCATCTTTTTGACACGGGTGTCAGAGCAGGCCAGCATGATAAGAGGAGGATCAGCACAGTAGAAATGATTGATTTCAAGGGAGCCACAGAAGGATAAGTGAAAGGTTAGCAGTGACTGAGAGAACCCACTAAGAAACCCATACATGTAAGGGATAGTGACCAGACAGACACAGATGTTCTTGGACATCCTGGAACTGTAATGCAAAGGGCTGCAAATGGCTACATAGCGATCCAATGCCATTGAAGCAAGGATGTAAAACTCAGTGATCACCAGGGCGATGAAGAGAAGACACTGCGTGAAGCATCCAGCGTAGGAGATGGTCTTCTGTTCTGAGAGGAAATTGTGCAGCATATTTGGAGTAACATTGGAAGAATAGCAAATGTCTACAAAGGAGAGGTGGCCAAGGAAGAAATACATGGGTGTTTGCAGGTGGGAATTGGTCCTGATCAGCAGGATCATGCACAGGTTGCCTGCCAGTGTGATTAGGTAGATCGCAAGGAACACCCCAAACAGGATCTTCTCTAGCACTGGGTCATCTGTCAGTCCCAAGAGAATGAATTCTGTCACTATGGTGTGGTTTGGGGAGAACATCTTCTTATCTCTTGAAACTGAAAGTGACAAAGAATGTGAGGATTTCTCTCTGATTCAGATTTGGCATTTGTTTCATCCATTTATCATTCGCTCATTCATCTATTTATCTAGGTGACAATTACTTCTCTTGTTTCAATAATCACATCAGAAATTTTACGTAACATTTTCTCCCTATATGTCTGTTTTAATCTGTATCTTTCTATACATCAAACCCACATACTTACACAAACATACATATTCTCTATTTCTCTCTGCCATATGTGCATACATACATAAGTTTATTCATTCATACGTTTATACCTGTCTTCTTGGTGTACTCCACATTTGGTAATTTTATTCAAACTTTGTGAGGAAACAAAAATTCCAAAGGAATGAAAATTAAATACAAAAACCCTAGGTTATTTGCATCTTTCAAATGGATAAATAAAGGAAGTCTGATCTTTATTATACCTCCAGCTCTGATATTGTATTGTTTCAGATACAAAATGAAGAAAGAAAAGCAAAGCATTTTCAATTAAGACCCACAGCTGTGTGCCTTACCTTTATTCAGGAATGATTAAACTAGAGAAATTAATTTCTATCTGATATATGGCTAAGAGGGTACAAAATGAAGACTTGTTTTTTCCACTTTGTAATGTCACTGCCTGTTTACTCATGTATACTGTATAGCTTCATTTCTTTCTGTTCCAATTCCTGCGGTTACTACAGTAAACAAGTCTCCCAGCTCAGGGAGCACACATTATAATAGAGGGAGCAGAGCACACATTATAATAGAGGGAACAGAGATTAAACACACAGAAAAAGATACACACAATTTCAGGTAAAACCATTTTTCTGTGAAGAAAACATGAATGTAGGATGCTTTTAGATGACCACTCAAAGAAGATATGTCTAGGAATGCAGCATTTAAACAGCAGATATGCAATTCTACTATTTGGGGAAAGTGTGGATTTTTTTTGTTCCCATTTTTGTGCCACTAACCCACTCATGACAATATTGTTTAGGTATGTACAGATAATTTTTAAAAGTGGTCTTAGCTTCCAACTCAAGCCACTCTCTCTCAGTTCTCTTTGAAAGTAACATAAGATTGTAAAAATTTCTACTCCAAAAATTGCACCTTAAAGCCATTGTTTATTTAGTTCTCAAGTATACATCAAAAGAGCTTATATATAATTGATTGTAGAGAGTCAATGCAATACTAACATATGGATAGAAAAGTCTAGTGAAATTGGAGAAAATATTTGTTTTCCCCATTGATGGAATACTTATCTCTACACACACACACACACACACACACACAAATTGTATTTTTAGTGAACAAATGTAGAAAATGACCTACCTGTTAATGTTAATGGACCATATCTTATGAAAACAAGGTAGCAAGATTTACAATATATTTATTAGTTATCTTCCCTAGAGTATTTTTAAACTAATTCTAAAGAGCCAATTAAAATATTCTTTGTTCCTCAAGAGCATAACCTTAATTTGATGCTTCCTGGAGCTAGACTCTCCTGCGAGGATAAAATTCCTATGTTACATTTATGTAGAGTTTCGGTACAAGTGTGCATGAGATCCTTAGTACAAACAGAGAAATTAGCCATCCCTTTCAATAACATGGAAGAGGAAAATATGGGTAGATAACTTCTGCATTTTTAGTATAATGAAAACAAGGAATTCTCATCCGAATTCTTTAGCTTTTGCCTACAAACACTGCAGTGAGGTCATCTAATGAGGTGAGGGGTAGGAAGTTATGGCAGGTGAGACATTTGAGAAGAGGAAAGATTTGAAAGACTGTGAGAGCAGAAGAGTGGCATAATCAGTAGAAGGAGGCAGAAGTATTGGTCAGGGCCCAGGATCCTTTGGAGGACGGGCGTTATGGATTTATGTTGGAACTAGTCTGCACTATCAAGGTTAATATTAACATGCTAATCATCAAAGGTCTCAGAACCAGGGCTATTTATAAAATTGATGATGCATAAAATTGTTGATTTAGAAAGGGAATTGCAAATAGAATGAGAATATTTGAAAATTGTGTAGCACTGTATTTGTTGGAGGACAAAGGGACCTAGAGATGCGTTCATTAGTCTGTATCTTCCAGTGCACATATAGTTGCAGGTTAGCACGAATGGATCAAAGTACAGTCTGACCAAGACGGAGAAGCATCCCTAATTTTCTTAGAGTTGTGGGTGGTGGGTTATACTCTGAGAAATCATTTAATAAAATATAGCTATATATCAAAATCAAAATGTAGATTTGTTACATCCCATGAAATTTGAGAATATAGGGCATTCCTATATGTTTATTTCAAATTGATGTGTAAAGTCTTCTCTATCTCAATTATTCTGTTTTATTTTGGTTCCTTGCATTACTAAAATTGTAAAATGCAATAATATTGCTTAAATATTTTGGAAGCCGGGCATGGTGGCTCTTGCCTGTAATCCCAGCACTTTGGGAGGCCAAGGCCGCTAGATCACCTGAGGTCAAGAGTTTGAGGCCAGCCTGGCCAACATGGCGAAACCCCTTCTCTACTAAAAATACAAAACTTAGCCAGGTTTGGTGGTGCGTGCCTGTAATCCCAGCTACTCAGGAGGCTGAGGCAGGGAGAATTGCTTGAACCCAGGAGGCAGAAGTTGCAATGAGCCAAAATTACACCACTGCACCTCAGCCTGGGTGACAGAGCGAGACTTCATCTCAAAAAAAAAAAAAATTAAGATGGAATATAAGGTATTATAAGATTATAAAACTGGTGTCCCTCATTTCCTCCTCCCTTAATGTAGAGGTGCCTTGTTTTGCATAAAAATGTTGAAGATTTGGATAATTTTTAAGTAGACTGCTTTCACTTTGAAGAAAAAATTCCCTAATGTATGTGTGTATGTATGTATGTATTTTCTTTTATATGTTGGTATACAATGGCTACATAATAAAACATAAGATTTACAAAGTGAATTTTCTGACAAAAATAAAACTAGCCCTATAATAACTGAATGGTTAGATGAAAAGTATAGATGAATGGGCTATTTTCATTTAGAAAGAGCAAAGTATATGTAATTTTAAGTATGGAATCACATGATCAGATGTTCACACGAAAGAAGGCAATGTTAATTTATTTATACAGCAATGAATAGAAAATACAGAATTTAGCTATGTGTATGATACTTACTCAAAGAAGAGTTTTACACATACTTATGTTAGTTTTCATAGAAAACCTCCAGAAGGCTCTGTTTATATTACTCAAAGACATTAATTCCTTAGTTCATTTCATTTTTCTTCCACTGCAATAACTAGCATGCGTGTCTGCTAGAGGGACAGCGAATGGATTTAGCTACACAAATGATACACTGGTAAGCTAGTTGAATACATACTACTGGCCCTTTAGATTTTTACTTGTTTGTGATTATTCAATTTACTATTTTTATTCAAAAGTTATAGCATGCTATTATTATCAAAATCCAGCCTAAGAAGTGTTCTATAATAGTGTCATGCTCACTAGACACTACATCACTGATGTTGTATTATTATTTGTATGAGTAGTACTATAACCATAATAAATTCTACCCATTTACTATTATTTTGAAGCCAAATGCTCTTAATTATGTTTAATGTTTAACTGATACTATGTAAAATGCATCAAACTGTCTACAATCAGGTAGGCAATATAATCTTGAAAAAGAATGCATGAAATCCATAGTTCATTAAGCAGGATGCAGCACATTAAGAGAAAACAGTCTCCTTGGGACAGATTTCTTTTTTTAACTTTTATTTTAGGTTCAGGGGTCCATGTGCAGCTTTGTTATAAAGGTAAATTCCATGTCACAGGGTTTTGGTGTACAGGTTATTTCATCACCCAGTTGATAAGCACAGTGCCCGATAGGCAGAGTTTCAATCCTTACCCTCCTCCCACACTTCACCCTCAAGTAGGTCCTGGTGCCTGTTGTTCCCTTTTTTGTGTCCATGTGTATTCAATGTTTAGCTTCCACATGTAAGTGAGAACTTGCAGTATTTGGTTTCCTGTTCCTGCATTGGTTTGCTTTGGACATTGTCCTCCAGCTTCATCCGTGTTGCTACAAAAGACATAATCTCATTCTTTTTTTTTTACGGCTGCATAGCATTCCATGATGTATATATACCACATTTTTTGGTATCCAATCTACTGTTGAAGGGCATTTAGGTTGATTCCATGTCTTTGCTATTGTGAATACTGTTGTGATGAACATACACATGAATGTGTCTTTATGGTGGAATGATTTATATTCCTTTGTGTATATACCCAGTAATGGGATTGCTGGGTCAAAAGGTAGTTCTGTTTTAAGTATGTGCCATTATCCCAAAATTCACACCATCTTACTGAAGAGCTATCTATCCCTGAATCACAAATGTGTCTAAATGCTGCTGCAGTGATTCATCTGCCTAAGCATGTGTTGCTGTGAAGGATAAAAAACGAACACATCAAATTGTTCTAGAGAAATGGAGGCCCACACGAAGCTTCATGAAAACCTTAAGACTACAAATACCCAAATTACGGTGTAGTCACACATGTGACACTTCCCATGTTCCCCCAATGAGAAGATAAAAATCAATATATTAAGACACACTTGAAAGTATCTGCTTCAATGGCAATGAAAGAGTGGAGAAGTGAGGTCACACATTGATGTGAATGCCTCCTGGTAATGCAAACAATGATATTTATAAAGCCTACTAACGGAAATTTGGCATTGCTTCAAAAGCTTCAAGAAAGAAGATTTCATTGGCTCAAAATATAATTCTAAGACTGTATCTCAAAGTAGTATTCTGAGATATACTTCAATTGAAGGGGTGGCCTGCCCCTCTGCACCTGTGGGTATATCTCGTCAGGTAGGACGAGAGACTGAGAAAAGAAATAAGACACAGAGACAAAGTATAGAGAAAGAACAGTGGGCCCAGGGGACCGGCGCTCAGCATATGGAAGACCCGCATCGGCACCGGTCTCTGAGTTCCCTCAGTTTTTATTGATTACTATTTTCACTATCTCAGCAAGAGGAATGTGGTAGGAGAACAGGGTGATAATAGGGAGAAGGTCAGCAAGAAAACATGTGAGCAAAGGAAGCTGTGTCACAAATAAGTTCAAGGGGAGGTACTATGCCTGGATGTGCACATAGTCCAGATTTATGTTTCTCTCCACCCAAACATCTCAGTGGAGTAAAGAATAACAAAGCAGCATTGCTGCCAACATGTCTCGCCTCCCGCCACAGGGCGGTTTTTCTCCTATCTCAGAATAGAAGAAAGGTGCAACCGGGTTTTATACCGAGACATTCAGTTCCCAGTGGCAGGCAGGAGACAGAGGCCTTCCTCTTATCTCAACTATAAGAGGCCATCCTCTTTTACTAATCCTCCCAAGCACAGACCCTTCACGGGTGTCAGGCTGGGGGACGGTCAGGTCTTTCCCATCCCACGAGGCCATATTTCAGACTATCACGTGGGGAGAAACCTTGGCAATACCCGGCTTTCCAGGGCAGAGGTCCCTGTGACTTTCCACAGTGCATTGTGCCCCTGGTTTATGGAGACTGGAGAATGGCGATGACTTTTACCAGGCATACTGCCTGTATACATTCTGCTAACAAGGCACATCCTGCACAGCCCTAGATCCCTTAAACCTTGATTCCATACAACACATGTTTTTATAAGCTCAAGGTTGGGGCAAAGTTACAGATGAACAGCATCTCAGGACAAAACAATTGTTCAGGGTACAAATCAAAATGAAGTTTCTTATGCCTTCCTTTTCTACATAGACACAGTAACAGTCTGATCTCTCTTTCTTTTCCCTACATCAGTGATCTTTATTGTTGCATTATCTGTATAAAAGAAAGGAGAAAACCTCATATACTATGTTTGAAAGGGGTCTAGAAAATAGTTTGGAAGTTATTAAGTACTATAAAAATGTAATGAACTGTAATTTCCATTGCATTCTGTCTTTTATCGTTTGCTACCAATATGAGTACTAAAGAAGGAATCACTGTTCTTTATTGACTTTTACATGCCATAAGTCTTCTATTTAAATTTCTATGATTTCTTCTTAAATTCACTGAGATGGCACTGTCAACTCTAGCTAATAATTTGGTATACACTTTCAATTCCCATATGCAAGTTACAAAAGACAAAAAACACTCAATCACAGAAAGTGATTTGTTAATTTATAATGCTCGTTAATTGGTAAGATAAAAATAATGTATTACATAACCTGTAACTAAAATATCTACCTTACTTAGCAAACAGTTTCTTTTGGATAACTTCCCTTATTGTTCTTTTAACATCTTTATTCCTCAGACGGTAGATCAATGGGTTTAACGTAGGACTCACAAAGATATAAAAAGCAGCTACAATTTTCCCCTGTTCTACAGATGCCTCGGAAGGGGGCCTCAGGCACATGCGAAACAGCGTTCCTTGAAAGACAGTGACGGCAGTCACAAGGGACCCGCAGGTGGAGAAGGCATTGTACCTTCCCTCAGCAGTGCAGATATGCAGAATGTCTGTGAAGATGAAAGTGTAGGAAATAAAGATGATAGTGAGAGGGCAGATGAGGTTGGAACCAGCCACCATGAACATGGCAGTTTCTTTGACATAAGTATCCAAGCAGGCGAGGACTAAGAGGGGTGGTTCTGCATAATAAAAGTGGTTGATCTCCAATTTTACATCAGAGTCAGCCCTGGGAGATGCTTCATACTGAGAAAATAATCATGACCTTATATGCCATAATAAGAATATGGAAACTTGGATCAACAGGTTCCTTTCTCCCATTGTATATACTTTCTGGGTGGTATTCTCTCCGTTAATATGTATTTCTCCCTTCCTCTCCAACCGTCCATTCAAAAATTTATAGTGGAATTAAATGTGCATATAATGCATTTTCTCCAAAAAAAAAAAAAAAAGTGGTTGATCTCATTGGGTTCACAGAAGAACAGACAAAGCATGAGGATGACCTGTACCAGACCATTTGCAGAGCCATAAATATAGGGAGCAGCAGTGAGACAGAGGCAGACACACCTGGACATTTTGCTTCCATATAACAAAGGCTTGCAGATGGCCATGTAGTGGTCATACACCATCACTGTGAGCATATGATAATCTGTGATCACCAGTGCAATGAAAAGGTGAAATTGGATAAAGCAACCAATAAAGGAAACGGTTTTTCTCTTGGAAAAAAAAAGTTAACCAGCATCTGAGGAGTGGCATCGGTGGCATAATAGAGATCTACAAAGGAGAGATGACTGAGGAACAAGCACATTGGAGTGTGTAGTGTTGAATCACTTCTTATTAAGAAGCTCATGCTCACACACATGGACACAGGGAGGGAAACATCACACACCAGGACCTGTCAGGGGGTGGGGGGCTGGGGGAGGGATAGTATTAGCAGAAATACCTAATGTAGATGACAGGTTAATGGGCGCAGCAAACCACCATGGCACATGTATACCTATGTAACAAACCTGCGTGTTCTGCAGATGTATCCCAGAACTTAGAGTATAAATAAATAAATAAATAAAAATGAAAAGGTGCTCAACACACTAATCATCAGGAAAATGCATATGAAACAAAAGCATGATATCACATTTGTTATGATGGCTGTTACTTTATTTTAAAAAAATCCAAAAGACAACAAATATTGGTGACATATGAAGAAATTGGAACCCTTGTACAACATTGGTGGGAATATAAAATTGTGCAGCCACTATAAAAAACAGTATGATGAGTCTTCAAATAATTAAAAATCGAATTATCATATAAACCAGCAATCGCACTTCTGGGCATATATCCAAAAGAATTTAAATCAAGCTCTTGAAGAGACATAGGTACTCTTATGTTCATTGCACCATTATTTACAATAGTCCAGATATAGAAACAACCTAAATGTCCATTGAAAGATGAAGAAAATGTAGTATACACATGTAATGGAATATTATTCATCATTAAGAAAAAGAAGAAATCCTGTCATATGATGAACCTGGAGGACATTATGTTAAGTGAAATAAGCCAGGCACAGAAGGACAAATACTGCATGATTAAATTTATATGAGGAATCCAAAATAGTCAAACTCATAGAAACAGAGAATAGAAGGTGGTTGCAGCGGCTGGAGGAAAGGGAGAAATGGGGTGTTGCTGTTCAGCAGGTATAAAGTTATAGTTTTGCAAGAATAAATTCTAGAGATATGCTGTATATCATTGTGCCCATAGGTAACAATAGGTATATTGTTAACAGTTAAAAATATTGTGCACTTAAAAAAAAAAAAGAAGATCATGCTTACATTGTGATTACTGTGATAAGGTAGATGACTAAGAACACCACAAAAAGAAGGGGCTGAAGCTCAGCTCGATTTAAAGAAAAGGAAATTAAAATGCATTTAGGTTTGTCATTTATGCATTAACCCAGTGCTGTCACCTGATATTTCTTCCTCTTCTCTCAAATTTGTAAATACATGTGTCATTAAGAAATAGCCTAGTAAGCATGAGATTGATGTTTTAACATCAAAAATAATGTAGAATTTCTTACATACGAAGGCAGTTATATTTAAAATGGTTTTCTGTGGTTCTTTTCTGCAAGTCTTTTGATAGTTAAAGAGCCTTATCTTTTATCATTTTGCAAGTCTTTATTATATGTGTTCACTTAGACTTCTCTTGAACCCATGGTTGTAAACATTGCTTTTATTTGAAATTGTAATTCTTTGTTTAACAACACACCTTTGAGTGTGGCATGTAATGTATCAGCCCTTGAAACTCATCTATTTTTATCACAACTGAATGTGCTTAGGAAAGTGGAACTGCTCCGTGGTACGTATCTGTATAGAACTAGGATCTCTTTGCCTACCTGTCTGACTCTGGAGCCCAGGCTGTTGCTTCCCAGTCTGGTGTTGAATCCTCCATAGTCTGGTGAATGTAGATGTATTTTCCCTTTTCCCCTTTCCATTGCAATCTGCTTATTATATCAATCTGCTTATTATATCATTTGCTTATTATTATATCATTTGCTTACTATATCTGCATGGCCACTTACATGGGATAAACGTTGTTTACCCTTAAACGTATCATGTCCGTGTCTTTTCTCTCCCCTCACACTTTCCCCACACAGAACATTTTTGGCGGCACGAACAGGATCCAAAAGCAAAAGCAAAACATGCCATTTTTCGGCCACAAGGACCAGGCTGGAAGCTCGGGGACTTCCCATATCCCGGGATGGGAATGTCCCCAGTTTTCCTCTTTGGCGATTGAATGGTCCAGGGTAACTGGCCTTTGTGAGAATTGGGAATCTAAATTAGTGCATTTTAAACCATTGGCTGTGTGTGAACTTTCAAAGTTCTTTAATGAGTACAATTTATCACCTTAAGTGATGAAACATAATTTTTTCACCAAACACTAAAACATAATTTCTTCCAACATGTTTCATCAAGGTTTGAGAATAGCTTGGCTTTATGACTTAAGTGTTACAAAATGTAAAAAATAACATTACATTAGAGCTTTCACCCATTTCAATAAACCAGGTAGAACGGTGTTTTTCAGAATCACAAAGTAAAGAGTATATGCAGGATTTTATAACTGTAGCAGGAATTTTGTTCACCCTGAAAAGTGTTTCTGTTTGTTCTTCACATGCTAATGGAAACTGGTATGTAAATAATTTGAATGTTTCTCTCTCTTTTCCAAAAAAGACTTATAGTGAACAAAACTTTAATTGTTGCAAAAGCTTGTGTCTATATGTCAGGACCCAATTACATGTTACATGAACTTGTGATCTACGGCTTTCTTTTACAAAGCAGCTTTGGACTTAAAATGGTCAATGATTGAAATAACTCTTTTGGTTTGTCTTTCTCTTTAGGTAAATATCCAGTCATTAAAATTTTAATCCCTTTTTCCGTTCTGTAACTTGCGAGGCCTCTATCGGTAAGGAAGGGAGGCCTAGAAATGCATCCGGTTGCTGCTCTCTGGTCTTTCTTGACCTCTAATCTGCCTGGTGAGAGTTTTGCTCTGCTGTCATCCACCATGATAAATGTACCTCAGAGTCATTTCACTCTCTTGGCTGAATATAGCCATAGCCTTCTTATCTTCCCTGATGACCCAGTTGCACCTTGGTTTTAAAGAATTACAGACCTCCCTTAGGTCTGCCCCTTATATCCATTCGGAAATGGCCTGGGAAGTCAGCTGTGTAGGACTCAGCTTCACTGGTGCAATACGTCCAGGTCATCAAATCTTAGCTATTTGCATGTTCACCTACTAGGGACATGCTGGAAGTTTGGAAATTTAAGTACTGTCTATGCCACGTGGAAACTGAAGAAACTGTGGAAATAGCTGTGATCATAGCTGCCCAAATAAGCTAATCCCAAAGTTGACTTTGCTTTAGCTACTCAACAAGTTGATTCAGGGCCAAAGCCTGGGCAAGGGAGATTGGGATAGCCTGTCTCAGAGAAAGCTTCTAAGTTTTTTTGTTGTTGTTGTTCCTCTCCATTCATTAGTGTGTCCAGGCCGAAGAACCAGGACTTGGGTTTGGATTTTCTCTCTGTCATAATCTACATTTTTTAACGTCAAAAATTAACGGTACTAGAGTGCGGGAGAGGAAGATTGTTTTAGCCCTAATGAAAGATATAATACTATTATATTATTTTATTTTTATTTATAATAGTATTATTATGAATCTGACCCAGTAGTAGTAGGACTTTGATTTCAAATGTTAATCTACTTGAGACCCAAAGATTAAACATTATATGAATTAACATATCTCTGCAATCATAAATTATACATATCTTTGTATAAGTAGCCCATGGCAGTAAGTGTACTTGAACTAATTTTATTTAAACTAATTACCACTGTTCAGTTATTTACTCAATAACTCTTCAACAAATATTAACTGTACACCCAAAGTGTTGTGCAGATTTCCATAGGAATTATCAAGATGAAATTGAAGTTAGCTTTATCCTCAGAGCATTTACAATTCATAGGAGTAACAGAATAGTTATAAAAGAAAGCATATATTGCAAGAGTGGCAGAAAAAACCAACAAAGGTTTTCAGAAAAGCAAAAGACTATTTTAGCTGAGGATATAATGTGCAGAGTCACGGCAGAAGTCTTTTGATTACCAAGAATGGAACACCTTTCTATCTGCTCTAGAATTAATCCCAACATCAAAATCTGTACCAAGTGTTTTTGCATTTACTGAAAGACACTATGTACATCTAAATTAGGATTCTATCCATTGTGATGTGACTTTTGTAAACGCCTCCAGAGGGAGCCCTAATGATATCCTGTGGGTTTCTTATCTAATGCTTCAGGAATGAGTCTACCAAGATTAGTCATTCAGTATAAATCCTCCCACACTGGGGACTTTTGAGTAGGATAAGAAATTACTATTCCTTCACAGGTAAGTCTGACAGTTCTGAGAATCAAGAACTCATAAGAAATTTGTGTGATTTCCTATTTCCTCTTTTGAACATAAAATGAAATTAGTAGTGGCCATAAGAATTGTCATGGTAAAACAAAACCATAGGCAGACAGGCCTCAGACTCTCTGATGAAGACAACAGGTAACTAGTGATATACGAGGAGGTCAGGCAGGCTCTGCAAATACCCCTGTCATTAGTTACAGATCCATTATTCATGACACAGCTGAGACTTAGAGTGGGCTTACAAGTTGAGTTTTAGTCAAATCTTGGAATTCAAAAACATACATTTTTCCACTAACTTGTTTACCTTCTCCAAAACTAGAGCCTTAGAATTTGGCACAAGAAAATATACTCTTCTATGTCTTTAATTACTTAATACAATTATTACTAAGAGGAGAGTGTCAAGAGAATTGGATAAAAATGAGGGTAAGGTTAATGGTGAGAAGGAAAAAAAAAAAGTGAACACATTTCCATCGTCATTTCTAGGAGCTTTTCTTAGGTTTCTTCAATTCGGTTTTGCATTGGAATATGATGGCAATGCTGTGTCTGAGCTCACGCCTGTAATCCCAGCATTTGGTGAGACCGAGGTGGGTGGATCACCTGAGGTCAGGAGTTCGAGACCAGCCTGGCCAACATAGCGAAACCTTATCTCTACCAAAAGTAACAAAAAAATTAGCTGGGTGTGGTGGCGGGCACCTTTAATCCCAGCTATTTGGGGGCTGAGGCAGGAGAATCACTTGAACCAGGGAGGCAGGGGTTGCAGTGACCCGAGATGGCGCCACTGCATTCCAGCCTGGGCAACAAGAGAGAAACTTCATCTCAAAAAAAATAAATACATAAAAGAAAAAGAAAAATAGGTTTGCATTATTTTGTTCCAAGAGAATACATTTTTCTGTCCTTTGCCAACACTGCTATGGATTTATGGAGCTTTCACCTGATGTGTCCCACTTGGCAGAATTTTTCAGAAAATACTCTGCTTGGCTTGAAGTTGTGTTTTTTCCTCCTGCATTGTACACAGAGCTTTAACTCTTCCCTGCCGTAAGCATAGTTTGGTTTCTTTCCAATAGTTCCATTATTTAAAATAGAATAATTTCATATATTTAATGATTATTCTCCTTATTCTTCCCATTTTCTTACTCATCTCTCTCCTGACGTGACAGAACACCACTGAATGAAAAGTGAAAGCTGTTGGAATTTTCAACAATATGAGATGTGTCCATCTGGTGTTGGCCCATGTTACTGTGGGTTATGGTATGTGATGTGTGACTGAAAATATCTTAGGCGTCATTCACCACAAACCATCTGCAATGGCATTTTTAAAAGTGTGAACATGTTACTGGGAATTATAACATAGCTCTTTTTTCCCATTCCCCACATTAGCTCATAACTTGAAACATAACTATGTCAAGGTCTACTTTCACAACTGGTGATATATAGGAAACACTCTTTTCATATGTATCCCATAAATCAAACCCTGGGCTGTATGTAATCAACAATTGGATGGTGTAACCCTCTATAGTTTCATCCTTTGCCCTCTGTTTCTTGGGTGTGAGAAGACTTGAGATAGGATCATGAAGCCTCTCAGAAAGATTTTCTTTTCTTAAGCTTTCTAGCACCAACAGAATACTGTAAGGGATAACGTCAGATAATGGGATACTTTATTCCAAACCAATGAAGGAAAGTTTTATATGCATTGATGATGGCAAGTTCTATATTTGGGGGCTGGAAAAAAGACTTTGTGTGACAATATCTCAGAATCTACTGTAAGGGGAAAGTGTAAGCTATCGGGGTAAAACCACGTGAAAAAAAATCTTGTTTAATACAAACAGGCCATTTCAGTTTTCTTGTTCAGAGCTTTCAATGTTGTCTGTGCTTTACAATAGAATGAAAGTCTGTTAAAAAGTATCATATCAATTAGGTACAGCAAACCACCATGGCACACATTTACCTATGTAACAAACCTGCACATCCTGCACATATATCCTGGAACTTAAAATAATATTTTATATATATATATATATGTCATTATTAATTCTATATATTGTATATATTAGTTACATATATATGTGTGTGTGTGTGTGTCCCACCTGGGTTGGGCTAGAACCTAGGTATCAGTGTTTTTAAAAACTCCAACTTGATTCTCATGTGAAGCCAGGGCTGATAAACACTGAACTAAATGTTAGATTTGTGAATGTGTGATACATAAGCTAAATAAAGCAATATCGTTTTTCCTTAAAAAGTATGAACATTCTGTGTCCTCTCATCCTTGCAAAATTTTCTATAGCAATTAAAGACAACTCATTTTTGTAGCCTTGAGTCAACTCCCACCTAATTTTCAACAGTGCAAACTGAAAGTTTTAACTATTAATATGTTAAGTTTTAGCTCAGGCATCATTATCACTAGCTTTGTTACTAAAACAAGCCCCTAATGATCTCTCTACCACTAATTGCACTCCCTTCCATACATTCTTCACATGGTAGCTGGAATTTTTTTGTAGTAACTTGGTCTCTACTGATAACGTCTGAAAGGTAAGAGATCTGCATACCATGAAATGTCAGCTGATGTGAGTTGGCAAAGTGAGCTCATTAATTCATACATTAATGGTTACTGTGATCTACTATGATTCAAGCATTAGTCCAGGTTCTGGGGATATGGCACAAATGATGTTCCTGTGCTCATATGGCTAACATTTTGGAGGGAACAGACAATGAATATTTAAGTAAATGATTTCAGAAGTGATAAATGATATAAAGAAAAATAAATCATGATTCATGATTAAAAAGGTATTTGAAATAGAATGAAGTGATGAAATGAATCACTCAAAATCTGGGAAGGAATTGGGCAGAGGGAGCTGAAGTAGGAATATTCTTAGCATGATCAAGGAACAGCTAGAAAGGTCAAGGTAGCAGGAGAAGAAGGACAGAAGAGAAAGTGGAAAGAGAAGAATTTGGAGACACAGGTGGGAAGACGTCACGTAGGTCCTTGTGTGTCCTGGTGAGAAGTTCAGATTTTAGCCCATGTGTGATGAAAAATCTTGAACCTTTTAACCAAATTTGTAATAGGTTGTGATTTATGTTTATAAAATATAACTGGCTGGTGTTGGAAAACAGATAATTTCAAGAGTGGAAGAAGGAGCTATTGTAGTAGCTTAAGCAAGAGATAATTTTATCTAAGACCTGACTGGTAGCAAATAAAATGCTGAAAAGTGGGTTTAAAATTTATTATGTAATTTTTTGAAGATAGATCTCAGAAGACTTTCTGATGGGTCAGATATAAGGTGTTAAGTCAAAGGTGTAGGATAAATTGAAATATAAATATAAACTAAATTGGGATGTTGTGAGATACAATGAGATTTATGAAATGAAAGTGGATATTAGGTGAAGAAACAATCTAAATTATCCATCAATTGTTGCTTTGGACAAAAAACATTAGGATGGACAGAACACCAAGGGACCAGGAGATGTCCATTGTTACTGGGGAGTAAGAAATGAGGAAGAAACTGAACCTGAATGTATATACCATAGACTCAGGAAATATGTGTTCCTCCAATGCACAGAAGGTTTACCTTTGCTGGTAACAATGGAGCCAGTCTACAGGGAGACTGGCCGTGTTCCCAGATCAAGCATTTGTGTCATCATCAGACTGTAGCGGTCACCTTTTTGAGGATAAAAGATCCTGATTCTACAGCCTATTTAGGGACACCAGTGAGCTACATCAAATCCTATATGTGTTAGCGGAGTTGAGGTGGAAGAAGCCAAAACAGCCAGCACAATTTGGTGCATAAACCTCAAAATCTCCTGTATTGTCTGCTTTAACCAGAGCCACAAACTACCTGAAAGCATCTATCGAGACTTTTCCATCTCTAAGGGAAATATTGCTTGCAATTCTCTTTGCAACTCTAGTTTTTTTTAATGCTCATTGATTTTGCCTATTCTTAGATTGCATATAATTTATTTCTCTTTTTGTATCTGGCATATTCCTCTTTTCTTATTAGAGACTATGAAGATGAAGATAGATCCCAAATGCAATGGCACAGAGGTAACTGAATTTATTCTGCTGGGACTGACTAGCCAGCCAGAGCTGCAGCCTATGCTCTTTGTGGTATTCCTCCTTATTTACCTCATCACCCTGACTGGGAACTTTGGGATGATTTTCCTAATCAGATTCACTCCTCAGCTCCAAACCCGCATGTATTTTTTCCTTACTCATTTAGCATGTGTGGATATTTTTTACTCCACTAATGTCTCTCTGCAGAGCTTGTTAATTTCTTATCTGAGAAGAAGACCATTTCCTACGTTGGGTGTCTGGCCCAGTGTTTTGTCTTTGTGACTCTGCTCCTTACTGAGTATTACATGCTTGGTGCCATGGCCTATGACTGCTACATGGCAATCTGCAATCCCCTACATTACAGCAGCAAAATGTCCAGAGCAGTTTGCATCTGCCTGGTGACTTTCCCCTACTTCTGGGGTTCTATGGTGGGCACGATGCAAGTAATACTGACCTCTCGTTTGTCCTTTTGTGGACCCAACACCATCAACCATTTCTACTGTGCTGACCCACCCCTCTTAATGTTGACATCTTCTGACACTTACATAAAACAAACTGCCTTGTTTGTGTCAGCAGGGATTAACCTCACAGTTTCCCTGCTCATCATTCTTATCTCCTACATTTTCATTTTCATCACCATTATGAGGATCCGTTCCAGTAAAGGGAAGCGCAAAGGCTTCTCCACCTGTGGCTCCCACCTCACAGCTGTCACTATGTTCTATGGGTCCCTATTCTGCATGTACCTGAGACCAACAAATGAGCTGTCTGTTGAGCAAGGGAAAATGGTGGTGGTGTTTTGTATTTTTGTGAGTCCCATGCTGAACCCGTTTATCTACAGCCTGAGAAACAAGGATGTGAAACAGGCCTTGAAAAGAGTGTTTATGAGAAACCTTGGTAAGATGAAGAAAACTTCAGTAACTACAGTTTCCCAATAAAAAATAAATGAGTCTCTAAAAACATCAAAAAGTGACCTTCATTGGTTCTACCTAAATGCAATTCTCTGGAATAACAGTGATATATTTTTGGATATGCATGGCTTAGGATCAAGTGCAAGTCTAATGGGAATAATGAATGTGAAAGTTGTTTGGAAGTGATGATTGATAGGAATCACCACAGCAGAAGTCAGCTGTTTATGATTAAGCAGGGTCATATGTTTAGTCTTACTCAAGAACTTATTTCTACTTGATTAGTCAGCAGATAAATTTTTCCTTTCACTACCTTGGTCACCAATATTGGGCATCTCTGAACTACTCTTATCAGCAAAGTGAAATTATTTACAACATGTTTTCTGAATAAGAAAATGATTTACATTCATATGATACATTGCAGTTTCCTCTACTGAAAGATGATTATCTTCTCAAAAAAAATCTTGCAATTTCAGATTTTTCTTACTGTAGCTTTGGTCTATGTCTACTTAATTTGAAACTTAATTTGAGACGCAAAGAAGAAAACACATGAGGCTTTCAAATCTAGACTATATCAAAAAACCAAAGAAGCAAGAGCTGCATTTTCAAGGTTTTAGTCTAAAACTCAGGTCTTCTGTCATACTTTATGGCCTTTTTCGTGATTCTCTACTATATAAGGGAGACCTGGCTGCTAGTTTAATCCTAATATTTACAGTCACTATCATATTTATATTAAGAAGGTTCTGACGTCTGTATTTTATTTTTTAAAATGTTAGAATAAGTCAGTAATCAGTGTGTTTAGTAAAATAAAATGTAATGACCCACACTGCTCGTTGGGCAAATGCTGACCATTATGTCAAAGCAAATGTGAAATACACTGGCCATACTTATTTATTTTTACTTTTTTTTGTGTTCGGGGGCAACTGTGAAGGTTTGTTATATAGGTAAACTAGTGTCATGGAGGTTGTTGTATAGATTATGTCATCACCCAGGTATTAAGCTCAGTACTCAATAGTTATCTTTTCTATTAGAAGAACTCTATGAAATGTGACAGACGGTGTTGTAAACATGTTTTGTTAAAAGGAACCTATAAATTACATCATATGGGGACACATCTGGTCCATCAACTAATCGAGTGAGCTATTTTAACCTTATTTTTGAGGTCTAAACAGCATAAAGCATCATTGCCTAGACTTAAGAGTTTGTTAATGAAAAAAACAGTGGGAAGGCAAGGAATGTAATTTTACTGAATAAATGTATTGTGGACTCTAGCCACTATTGTAGAGCAAGATTTCTCCTGGTAATTCATGACCCCACCCCTCTCACCAACATACACATACATACACAAATACACACATACCACACACACACACACACATACACACACACACAGAGCTAACAAACACATGAGCCATTTCAGGCGAGAACAGTTCTTTCTAAAAACAGACACCTTGCCTGTAATGCAATAATTCTGAAAATGTGTCAAGATGAGTATATTGTGTAAAAAGTCTGTGAACAGGAAAAAATCAATCCATAATATGAGAAAATAAATGAAAGGGTTGGCATCAGAGAGACTGTTCTAATTCCAGGTCTATGTCAGTTTGATTAACTTTTCGTCCTTTCATGGAAAAAAGATGAATATTCTATTACTATATGGTGAAATCACATTTGTTTTATGTAAAATTAAAGATACAAAATACTAAAATTTTTTTGTTTATCAAAGTTTTTACTTTCTAAGAACACAGGACAACTTGCTTTAAAAGGACTAAACATTATCTGACAGATTACCCAACCAGATATAATAGAACTTTCAATTCTAACACTGACTTTTTAAAATTGAGGTTATCAAAAATGATTTTGTCTTCCATAGTCCTGTGCCTTCTATTGGAATTATGTCCTCAATTTAAAAACTCTTATTGATGGGCTACTATGAAGGCATGGAGATGTATATAAGTACGTTTCATTTCTCACAGGGCTCCCAGACTATGTTAGGAAACGTTACATTGTATTATTATTACTATTATTAGCTTTTGTTTCTGAGACTAAGAGCTGATTAGAGTTGTAATATCTACAGAATCACAGGAATATACATGTGTAGCTGGCTACTTTGGGAATGACAATGAAAATAATGTTTGTGCTGTGTCTTGAAGCATGAAGGTCTTTCAGGAAGAAGAATGGTGAGATGGACAAAAGCATTGATTGAGCAATACATTGTGTATTTTTAATATGCGATGTCTGAAAGCAGAATAAAGATGGATAAAATTATAATATTGAGGTTCAATTTCTCATCAAAAATAATACGCCGTAACTGAAAGCAAAATTATTGCTTAGGCATTTTTAAGTGGCCACTTTTCCATTTAGATGACAACGAGTCTTTGAATGAAATCATCTACTATGATCATACAAACTATATTTTATCCAATCCCCTCCATTTGGAAGCATTTATTGTTCACATGTCCATGATCACAATCTGCAAAGAAAACATAGTCCTACTTAGAAGATATCTCAGTTAAAACTACCAGTCAAATCGCTGAAAACTTTGAACTTACCCAAATAAAATTGCATCTAGCAGCAAAATAGACATGTATGGTTATTTGCCAAGGCATTAGAGAAAGAATGTGCATCTTGCCCCAGTTCTTGAAGGTTAAATCATTTCCACATGTAAAGATCAAACAACCTGACACTTTACATACAAGAATTATGCAGAATACCTCTTTCCCAACCCCAGAAACTTCTGCTTCATAATAACTCTTAGCATTCTTATTCGGTGTTTTATTCTTATACTTATCCTGGCGTTTATTCTCATTATTCTTGCTACATATTCTTTCTCTAGGTTAAGAACACTGGACTTCAGCCCCTCTCTCATTATTTAGTTCTGGTATTTCTCTCTGGTTCACTAGGGGAACAGCATAGTTTCTAAGCCCTGTTTCGGTGTCTGGACATTTTCTGGCTCAGCTTATTCCTCATAACTTCTTTAGCAGTTCAACCGTCATCCAATCAAAGAGCCATCACACATGGAAGAAGGTAGAATTGCTCCTTTTGCCACTCAGTCTTTTTCTGTCTCAGCAACTTTTATACTGGGTTATACAGCTATGAACATGGTGTTGAACTGTGATAGTTGGTTATTTTTGAGATTTAGGTTATGTAGAATAAGTGGGATTTACATTGAGTGGCCATATTCTCCAGAAAGCTTGGAACAGTTAGTCCAACTCCACTATCGGGAAAAAGCCTCATGGCAGAATGAAATAGAGTTAGGGTAAATGGAAGTAGATTTGGTCATTTGTAAGTTTCCTTAGCGCCCTGTCATCCTATGGCTTGATGATTCTAAGTAGAGATATAAGAGACTGTTTTAAACATTTACTTAAAGAAGCTTTGACTTCCTTGTTTCTCAAACTATAGATGAGAGGATTCAACATGGGGATGACTACTGTGTAAAAGACAGACACCACTTTGTCTTGATCCATTGAGTAGCTGGAACTGGGACGCAGATACATGAACAGGATTGTCCCAAAGAAGACAGTGACCACCGCCAAGTGGGAAGCACAGGTGGAAAAGGCCTTGTGCCTCCCTTCTGCAGAGTGGATCCTCAAGACGGCAGCAAAGATGTAGAGATAGGAAACAAGATTCAGTAGGAGACAGCTCAATTCATTAAAACTGGCTTGAGCCACCGTGCCCGGCCTGCGATAGTCTTTTAAACTGATTCTCCCATCTCTAAAACAGCTAAAATTCTATTCTATAACCTCTTTAAAATATTGCAGCCATTCTTTAAGTCTCTTATTTTTGCATAAATATATATGTACACACATATGATCAATCACATTATATATGTACTAAATGTATAAGGTGATGTAAAAGCTATCATATTTTCTCTGATATATATGATCCTCTGAGTGTATGAGTATGTTATGTTATATATGTTTTATACATATATATACACACACACACATATATATGAGGGAAGCAATTTGTTTAGTTTTTGTAACTGTTTTCCCACCATGTGTACATAATTTAGATTCATATTTAGAAAAATATACATGGAGTGGCTTACATTCCATTTATTACAAAAGAGCATAGGATACATCATCCCTCATGGACATATGGATTTGCAACAAACTTAATCAAGATAGAATTATCCTTGTATTAAACATAAATTTGAACTAAGGAATATTAACTTGTTCGATGTCATAGAGCAAGTGCAACTGAAATTCAAGAAAAAGGCTGAAAATTGTTATCAGTTTATCAATTTATGCATTTAATGGCATAAAAGTATTCAATTTAAGGTTCTTCACAGAGAATTAAATATCTCTTTGGGTTTTGCTCTCTTTATATGCAAAATTAATTAAATTTTCATATTTTTACACCACACACATTTGTGTATATATACATGTATACATACATTCCTGTATGTATGTGTATATATATGTTGAATATTCTATGAAATTGTTTCTAGTGATTCTAAATCTCCCTCTTTTAAAACAATTTATGTTCACAGTTTAGTTGACAATATTAAATTTAGTATTTCAGACATATTTAATTTAAGATGTTTAATCTTAATTTCTTAAATGTTTTTTTAAGTCCTCTTGAAACTTTCTACATTGGAACAAGTTATGATAAATTACATGATCTTACCTTCTGTCCTTAAGTAATATTCACTGAAAGTAGTGGTTCTTATTAATTTACTTTTGTTTTGTAGGAATACAGGTTTTCTGTTTCCAACAGTCAGATTTATGGTTTTGAAAAACTGTGCAGGTGACATAAAGGAATCAACTATGGCAGAATTCAGCAGCGCATTTTATCCTTTAATTCAACAAAGGATAAAATGCACTGCTTTTGAATCCAAGACCCAAGATCACGTCTTATTAAGACTGTGATCATTCTCTGGAGATTTAGTCTCTGTTAAACACTAAAAAGTCTAAAGTCTGAAATATGCCAATCCATAATTAAAAAGTGAATTCATTTTTCACTGAGATAATTGAACTACATTTTCCCCAGTGCATCATTTATACCTCAGAGAGTATCTTAGGAATTTAGAGAAGAAAAAAAAGTATCTCATGATCCAGAGGCGCCATTGAGCACAGCATTGAATTAAACCTACAGGATTGATCAGATCCTGCCTCCAACCCTCAGAATTCCACTTAAAATACAATCCTTATTCTTTTCTACTAGAATATGGCTTTCATTTCATTAACGTTTTTATTCACTCAACAAATATTAATAAGTTTGTTTCATGAAGCAGACACTACCCTTGGTACTGGTAAAATAGCCAAGAAAATTAATCTTGCCCATTCCCTCTTGCATCTTACCATCTGGCATTGGTGGGACACAACTATTACAAAGTAATTTGAAAAAAATAAAGCACAAAACCTCTTTATGAGCTACTAGGCCTTATGTGATCTGCCTCCCTTTCTCAGAATTTTCCTGATTGCTGTTCTTTACCTCCTTTAGTTTTCTCTCTCTGGTCCACATATATTTGTCTCCTTGCAATTCTTTTAACAAACCAAAGAGGATCTTGCCTAGGAGCCCTTGTGTTTAATGCGTGTGTACACAGAAAGCTCTTCCACAAACACTCAAGTGGTATCATCCCTATCCAGGCATTGCTCAGATGTTTTTCAACAGAGAGCTCTTTTCTCACTCCGCCACTCCCTATTTTATTGCCCACTTCAAAATGCCATTTATGTTTATGTGAAATGCACACACACATTCACACATGCATAATACATTTGACAGAGACAATACAATCTCCCTCACTTAAATATAAGTTTATTGAGATAAGAAACTTTGTTTTCTTACCTGTTATATCTCCAGTATAAGTTACATGCAAGTTACTCAACAAATATTTAATGGATTATGAGTAAAGACACAAAAGTTGCCAATTTTCTTGCTCCAGCACAAACTAAAGAAGTATAATAGTAGGTTGGTACAAAAATATTATGGTTTTTACTATTTTTTTAAGTATTGCAAAAAACTGCAATTACTTTTGCACCAACCTAATAGAAAATACAATCTGTGACTTAATATTGAGATAATTTTAACTCCAAAGACATAAGTATGATTTGCAGGTATAGTCTCTTCTAGTAGTACAAAAGGTGGGATTATTTTACATATGTCTGAGTATCATAACTAAGAAGAGAAAATTAATTTCTTAATCCTTTAATGTATCCAAAGTCCCTACATGCCAGGTTGTTAATTAAATACATGAATCTGGAACTTGGGTGAGAGGTCAAGGCTAGAGATACAGGTTTTGGAATCATGGCACAGTTCTTAGGTCACCCAAGAATTAAGTGCAGGTGGAGAACCAAATGTCAAAACTATGACTTTTGCTCCAAGATGTAAAGGTCAGCATGAGATGGAGGAAAAACAATAAATGCTAACTGGGAATAAGTAGGAATGAAAGAAGGAAAAATGTAAGAGTGAGGTGATATAGAAACCTATATAGGGTTATATCAAGGCAGGTGGAGGAATTAATTGTGACAAATCCTGAGCTATCAAGTAAAAGTGAAACAGAGAAGTGATCTTTGGATAAAGTAGTGTTGAGGTGTCATGTGTCCTCGACAAGATTAGGCTCAATGTACAGATGTTACAGAAATACGCCTGGAACATGTTATAGTGTAAATAAGATATGAGGAAGTCTGGCAATGAGTAGAGGTAGCTCTTTTGGAAAGATTAATTATAGAGGGGAGTAGGGATGAATTAATAAGTTGGTGACTGGATGGGACTTACTGTCAAGGACACTGTGAAGAAGGGTGACACTGCCAACGTGGCACAGGTATACATATGTAACAAACCTGCACTTTGTGCACACGTACCCTAGAACTTAAAGTATAATTTAAAAAAAGAAGGGTGACACTAGAAAATATTTGTATACAAATGAGGATATTATAATAAGAGTTTGAGATACTAATGCTTGGGGAGAGTAGAGATATAATTTCAGAAGTAAAGGCCGTGGAAAACTCAAACACATGAAAGAGCTGGTCTTAGGTAGAAGCAGAGATACATTATCCATAATGACATGAAGGGAGGAGGGTATTTATAAAGATGTAGAGGTGGTGAGGATGATCGTATCTTCTTTTTTTTTTTCAGGTTGAAGTATGAGGAAAGTTCAGTAACACAGAGTAAAGTGATGATTAATTCTCTCTAACTGTATTAAGCAGTTTAAATGGGGGACACATAGAAGAAACAATTAAATCTAAGTAAGTGGGTATTTAGACAGATGAGCAGAATGGAGGGAGGGTGGAACCATGGAGTTGAGCATAACTAATAGTGTGTCATTATGTGATAGACCACGAAATCTCAGCTGGGTAATGAGTGAAATGCGGACATAAGACAGTGGTGAATAATGATAAAGTACAACTATCCTTAGAGTGGTGATTTAAGACAAAAGTTAAGGGATAAATATGATAGCAGATAAACTAGAATAAAAGTAAAGATGAAGGAGAATGAAAGTTCTGATACAGTTTTGGATGTGTTTCAGAGAAACCTTAGTTAACAATTGAAAGTGGAAGTTATTGGAATATGACATGAGAGGGCTCTTGCAGGTGGTTAGGAGGAAACAGTTCTTCTTTTGTGGTCCCTAATGAATATTTTATTTATTTATTTATTTATTTATTTATTTATTTATTTATTTGAGACGGAGTCTCGCTCTGTTACCCAGACTGGAGTGCAGTGGCGTGATCTCGGCTCACTGCAAACTCTGCCTCCCGGATTCAAGCTATTATCCTGCCTCAGCCCCCCGAGTAGCTGGGACTACAGGCACCTGCCACCATGCGCAGGTAATTTTTGTACTTTTAGTAGAGACGGGGTTTCACCATATTGGCCAGGCTGGTCTCGAACTCCTGACCTTGTGATCCGCCCACCTCAGCCTCCCAAAGTGCTGGGATTACAGGCATGAGCCACCACACCCAGCCTCTAATGAATTTTTTAAGAATGAGGTGGTCTCAGTTGGAACACTGAAAACACTGGTGTCTCCCTCCTGGTCTACAGTGGATGGCGGAATAGAAAGAAATTAGAACTAGACATTTACCTAACTCCAAATCATTACACAGACTTCCTTCAACATGTCATCTCATCACAGAAGGCTGTTGTCTCATTGCTCCAACATTGAGAGTTTCCTCCTCACTATGATAAGCAATACAGATACAATTTTCTTTGATAAGTATTTATTGAAAATTCCGTGAACCTTTAGGAAGAGCAGAGATAAAACGTTGAAGTACATTGATTACTACCAACAAAATATTCAGTTTAATTCAAAAGTCAGTAAAATATTCCCCCATTATTCTTGTGGTTCCCACAATATCATAATACCTGATAAGACTTATTCATCTATCTGATTTGGTACCTCTTGACATACTTGTAGGTAGAGTAGTGTTATTATTTATTATGAATGCTGTGGCACACTACCCAGATTTGCCTCTCAGGTTGAAGTATTCATTTCCCCAGCTTCCAGGCATATAGGCCACTGACAGCTGATAGCTGACCTACACTCCAGGAATTTCCCCTGCTCAAGGGAATTGCCTTGTCCAAGATAATATTACCCCCTCTCAGTGGGTGACCATGTCCAAAAATTGGCTATTGTGGAGGTACAAATACTTGTTCCTTTTTTCTTAATTTGGGACATCTCTGAAGGACATCTCTGCAGAACGCCATGTAACAGTGGCTCAGTCTTCATCACAATTCAACTCCTTCTGTCCAATCCTGCTCCCCTCACTATATATTGTTTGTGAGAACACTCTGATAAACTTTCTGCCTAAAAATATCTGTCTGTCTCAGTTTGTTTGCCCAGAACCCAAAGACACCAATGTTTGTATAATAAAACTCAGACTGAGATAAGCTTAATATTTAAATTAAAACTTAAGTCCAGATTAGCCAATTCCAAGTGTTTTGATACTTTTTCCAGTCCCAACCTTCATCTAGTGTATTGGTGCATCAAAGGGACCCGTGTGTGTGTGTATATATATATGAGATACTAGGGTATTAAAAAGTATACTTCATTTTAAATTATCTACTTTAACACAGAGAAACAGGTTAAACAATCAGAGAATACAGTTAACATGAAAATGCATTTTCTTCTACGTAACAAATGATGGGTAACATGGCTCTACAAGATGTGTTTCCATAAGATCTTCTTTAGGGCCTTTTTTACATTCCTTATTTTTTAAACTATAGATGAGGGGATTTAGCATAGGGATTATTACTGTATAAAAGACAGAGACAACCTTGTCTTGCTCCATTGAGTAGCTAGATGTAGGGCGCAAGTACATGAAGAGGATTGTTCCAAAGAATACGGTGACAGCCATGAGGTGAGAGGCACAGGTGGAGAAGGCTTTGTGCCTGCCCTCTAACGAAGGCAACTTCAAGACGGCAATGAAGATACACAGGTAGGAAATGAGGACAATCATAATACAGCTGATGACAATAAAACTTGAGAATGCCATGATCACAATGCCATTGAAGTGGGTATCAGAGCAAGAGAGTTTGAGCAGTGGCGGGGTGTCACAGTAGAAATGGTTGATCCTATTAGAACCACAAAAGGACAATCTAAAAGTCATCCCTGTATGTATGGCTGCATTTCCACAACCTGCTAAGAAGGAGGTAGCTATTAGCAAAAAGCAAATTCTCCCAGACATGAGAACTGGGTAGAGCAGGGGGTTCCAAATGGCTGCATAGCGGTCGTATGCCATCATGGCCAACAGGAAGCACTCAGTCCCCAGGAAGGAGCCAAAGAAGTAGAACTGGGCAGCACATCCATGAAAAGAAATGGCCTTATTCTCAGCCATGAGGTTCACCAGCATCTTGGGAGTGACGGAAGAAGAGTAAGAGGCATCTACAAAAGAGAGGCTACTGAGAAAGGAATACATGGGGGTGTGGAGACAGAGATCAATCTTAATCAATACAATCATCCCCAAATTGCCCACCATGGTTGCCATATAGATTAACAGAAACAATGCAAAGAGGACTCCTTGTAGATCTGGATTGTCGGAAAGTCCTAAGAGGAGAAATTCTGTTACTTCTGTTTGATTTCTGCCTCGAACCTCTTTCATAAGTCTCATAATTTGAGCTGCAATAAGAAAGAAGATGCACAGTGGAATTTAGTCAGATGAATACATGATGGAGCTATAATATATTTTTAGTGAAACAACTTCTAACAGAAGAGCAAAAAGTGAAAAGCATAATAAAAGGTATGTTGGATTTGATGCCAAATCAAAAGACTTGTAGTACTAGATGTGCTGTCTACTAATGACTGAAGCAAGTGATTTAGTATGTATTAACTATGGTCATTCCTACAGTTAACTCTTTATTGAATAATTAAAATAACTTATTCTTAAGATGTGACTGTCATAATTACTTGTGATAAATAAATTAATTTATATATACTGACATATCCTCCAGACACAACTTCTGGAGAAGGATGATAGAATGAATTCAGGCCACTTCCAATTCCTCCTCAGTACTAATAGAATGAATAAAAATATTGAAAGTTAATAAAATTAATCTATAGTGCCAGACAAGAAAAATAGTTGGGCTGGGCTTGGTGGCTTACAACTGTAATCCCAGTACTTTGAGAGGCCAAGGCAAGGCAGATCACTTGAGCTCAAGAGTTAAAGACCAGCCTGGGCAATGTGGCAAAATCTCCTCTCTGCAATATTAAAAAAAAAAAAAAAAAAAAAAGCTATGTGTGGTGGCTCATCCCTGTGGTCTCAGCTACTCAGGAGGCTGAGGTGGGAGGATTGCTTGACCGCAGGAGTTTGAGGCTGCACTGAGCTGGGTTTGCACCACTGCACCACTCCAGCCTGTGCAGTAGAGTGAGACGGTGTCAAAAAAAAAGAGAGAAAGAAAGAAGGAAACAAAGAAAGAAAGAAAGAAGGAAGGAAGGAAGGAGAGAGAGAAGGAAGGAAGGAAGGAAGGAAGGAAGGAAAAAAGAAAGAAAGAAAGGAAAGAAAGAGAGAGAGAAGGAAAGAAAGAAAGAGAAAAGAAAGAAAGAAAGAAAAACAGCAGAATCTCTTGGGGTAGAGGAAGAACTTAAAAATGTCTGGCCAAAGAAGAAAATAGAGAATATTCCCACACAGCCAGTACAGTTCGAACCCCACTCTGATTTTCCATAATAAACATCTACAGAGAACAGAATAGGGTCAGTTAAATAGTAATTTTCCATAATTCATTCCAATATTTAGAGAATCAGATTGTAAGAATGAGTAGGCATCCCTGATAAAAATGGCAGAAGTAGACAAGCCAGTGAAAATCTCTAATATCACATTCACAAGTTCTCAAGAGAACCAGAAAACATCAGATGTAGCACATGCAATTTTTCAGCCACCATACTGAATCAAGGGAATAATTTAATACCAAGTAATCAAAATGGAAATAAGAGTCACCCTTTCCTAGGTGTAATGAAGACAAACATAGGATAAGAAAAGTAAAAGAAATAAAAAAGAAAATTCAGAATAGACGCCCAGACTAGATCTTCCAAATCAAAATGTAAACACCACCAGCGGAATTCTTCTCCAATTTAATGCAAATCCTCCACCCCTTCCATGATCTCAGATTATTAAACAAAAGTTTAAACTTACTAGGCTAACTGTCAAAATATAGCTCAGAAGGTAAGACAGAGTTATATCCTTTTCTACTCACGGAAAAAAGTTATTTGATACTGTTTAAATTAAAACATGGGGTCGGCCGGGCACGATGGCTCACGGCTGTAATCCCAGCACTTTGGGAGGCCGAGGCGGGCGGATCACCAGGTCAGGAAATCGAATCCATCCTGGCTAACACCGTGAAACCCTGTCTCTACTAAAAATATAAAAATTAGCCGGGCGCGGTAGCGGGCGCCTGTAGTCCCAGCTACTCAGGAGGCTGAGGCAGGAGAATGGCGTGAATCCAGGAGGCGGAGCTTGCAGTGAGCCGAGATTGCGCCACTGCACTCCAGCCTGGGTGACAGAGCAAGACTCTGTCTCAAAAAAAAAAAGAAAAAAAACACACACACACGGGGTCAAAGTGACCCAGTACCCTTGCCAGCATTGAAGATAAAGAAGTTTCTGAAAACAGTGAGGGAAACAGTGGGCAGCAACTGGTCCTATTATCACGGACAGTGCCATACACAGAAGCAGCTATTTATGCTGGGCTCCACCTAATTGTCATTGAGATAGGGGCTCAATACCCTAATCAATAATTAAAGCTGACATTTTGAAAGAATTCCATAACAATTTTGAAAAGTGTCATTGCACCCATTATCTTATATAAGCCTTACCACAAATCAGTGAAAGAAATTATCAGGTAATATCCCAAGAGTATAAGTAATATAGTCTTTCGTTAGATGAGGCCAGCAAAGTGTGGGGGTTTCTCAGCCAATCAATGGTGAATCCTGAGCTAGAATGTAGGCCTCTTGATGCTAAATTATGTGACAATGCCTCTGTCTGTATTTCACTGGCATAGGCGTACAGCCTATGTCCTCTTTCTTGAAGCAAACTTGCTGTCTGAACTTCAAAGAACAGCATCTTTAGAAGAAATGGAAAAAAAAAAAAAGGAATAGATCTTTCTTCTCTCCTTCTCAAACAGAAAGTTTCTCTGAGTATTAACAGAAATATTGCACAGAATAAAATGTCTTATATGTGCTAAACATACAACGTAAGTAATGATGAGTAAAACGTTAAGTATTGACATGTGCAAAAATCTGTTGAGGATTTCTTATGCTCTACAAACACTTTATTAACTGTTTTGCCTGCATTATTTTATTTAAATTCTACATAATAGGCATTTATCATCTCCTTTTTGCAGATAGGAAATGTAAGGTATAAAAGACTAACTTGCCCGAAGCCTCTCCAGGCTCTCAAAGTTAGCCTAATAATGTCTAAATGTATGTCCAGCCAATGTAACTTTCATTCTCTTAACATTTGAGGTCGTTTAGAAAAGCTCTGTCAATAACAGATGTGAGCACTGATAGACAAAGAGCTTGATATCGTGATTCTCAAAGATTTATTAATACTTTAAAATACATTTAGTTAAATAAACATGTCATATATCCTAAAGAGAAAATATAATTAGAGTTGATGAAAATTGTCTTTCTTAGGACTCACATATATTACTCAGCAAGATAGCAAAATATTATTTGTTTTCCATCTGATGGTATAAATAACATTCTTCTGTCTCCCCTTCTATTCTGATAAATATTCTTCCTGCTTCTATGCAGTATCTCCCCAGGCTCTGCTGAGATTTTTCAGTCAATTCTTTAGCCCAGAGATTCCTTAGTCAGAGATCTGGGCTCTCAATTTCTAAGAGTTTCTAAAAATAATACTAAAGTTTCATGATCTATTTATTTTATTTAAAAAAGCTTTAAAATAATATTATTTATTGCTGCTTATATTTTTCCTAATGGCTATACATTTTGCAATAAAATAACACACACAACATTTATTTAACATTCCTTTTTAGCCACTCAATGCTCTTGGAAGTTTGTGTTGATAAGTGATTGAGGAAATTAACAGGATTGTGAATTTTTCTTAAGGAGAGTAAGTTAAATAGATGGAAACATTTATATATCTCATCTTACCTTTAGTAACTATTTGATTTCTATTTGATCCCTTTGCATGCTTCCGTCCAATGCTTAAATTCACCAGAAAGAAAGCAGAAACAATAAAAGAAATCTTTCTTCTTAGAGGAAGTATTCACACTAATTCACCCAGGGTAAGCAGGAGGTATAACTGGAACAGATGCTATAGTACACCCGTTAAAGAAGTGGGACAACTAAAACTGTTTACCCCTTCCTTGTGATGTTACCTGCATTCAGCAGAGATTGAGTCTTTTGTTCTTTAACTTTTCCTTAAAGATAATATCACGATTTTTAATATCAGAGTAAAATACACCTCAGTATACAGAGTTTATCACTGCAGTGCAGTTGTCATATCAATTGCAGTTAATTTCAGTTGTGGAGTCTCTAGAATTGACTCTCGAGTAAGCATCCTAACTTAAATAAAATATATTTCTTGTTAGTTGGTCTCCAGGGACTGTGTCTCTCATGTCACCTCATTGTAATCTGCTTATTTTTCCCCTTTGAAATTAAGAAAATCACAGCCCTTTTTCATGTTTCTCTACTTTACCCTTGGGACACCTGGGCCCAGCGGAGAATGAATTTGAGTCCCATATTCCTAACCACCATGAATCATCCTTCTTCTGTCTCCCCTGGTAGCTGGAGGTTTGTCCTTGGGAGAATCAAAAGAATCCACAAAATAGCAGACTAGATCTACCTGCGGCCCCATCTTCTATAAGTGTACATGTTAGCAGTTGGGCTACCTGGATAGTGGTGAAAGAGGTAGAGAAAACAGGAAGCTCTTGGCTTGGAATCCTGACTCCATGTCTTCTGATTGTGTGACTTTGGGCATTTCACTAAATCCTTCTGTGTCTTAGCTTTTTCCTTTCTAATATCTACCTTATAGGGTGACTCCAGAGAGAAAATAATTTAACAAATGTGAATTGCTGCATCCAATACATATAATAATTAATAAATGAGTTTCCCTCACCCTTACATTCTTCCCCACTCTCCAGAGTAAGAAATAGTTATCAGTGGCCAGGCTCAGTGGCTTATGTCTGTAATCCCAACACTTTGGGATGCCAAGGCTGGTGGATCACCTGAGGTAAGGAGTTCAAGACCAGCCTGGCCAATATGGCAAAACCCTGCCTCTACTAAAAATACAAAATTAGCTTGGCATAGTGGTGTGCATTCATAATCCCAGCTACTTGGGAGGCCAAGGCAGGAAAATCACTTGAACTCAGGAGGCAGAGGTTGCAGTGAGCCGAGATGGTGCCACTGCACTGCAGCCTGAGCAACAGAGAGAGACTGCATCTCAAAAATAAAAAAAAAAAAAGAAATAAATAGTTATCAGCCTATCTAGCCTAGATTGAGACATATGGGATGCCCTATTGTCCAAAAATATCTTCCATATAAAAGACATAGAATCTGAAACAAATTGATCAATATCTAATCATCATTTACATTATTTATGCTACTTTGAGAAGACACTTTAATTAATCCATCTCTCTGTATTATTTAATCAATGCCATTTGCATGAAATGCTGAGGGACACAAAGACTTTAAAACTGTTTTGTTTTATGTCAAGCAATTCAGACAAGAAATATTTGCATTACCTTGATTAAGTCTTAACCTTCTTGCTTTTTAAATTAATATCTTGGAGGAAAAATGCAGTAGGTTCCTATCAATTCAGAGTCTCAAACATAACTAGTAAATGAGACGATTTATTCAATAAATAAATAAGTAATCGCAATAAGTGTAAATCAGTTGTTATATGAGAACAATGTGTGATGATTTAAGTGAGATTAAGGTTTGTGCAATTACAGTATGGATGGAGGTTGGAAGAAAGATCATATGGCATAAGGGGGTCAGTGGTAAGGGACATAGCATATCAAGATTTTAGGTAGTAATGGAGTGGTAGAATGAGACTTCTAGGCATAAAGGAGTAATTAGGACCTGGACAGGTTAGGTTGTAGGTCCTAATCAGCCCCAGGCTATAAAGAGCTTCAAAACAAGAAGAGAACTCAACAAGTGTCATCAAAGAGGCACCAGATGATGGTATATCTCCCTGCCACTACGATGAGAACAAATCAGGAGTCAGGATGAAATGAAATCTCTATGAAGAATTTGAAGAATTCACACTGGTGACAGAATTTTGAGCTCAGTACTGTAAAGAGTGAATCACTGACAGTTAAGTTGCAAAGAACATTTTACAAAGAACCAAGGGACCCCCACAGGCCAATAACCAAGCAACAAGCATTTATCGGGCAACTAATAGAAGAAATGAAGACTAATAAAGATGTGACCTCCACTCCAGAGAGCTTACACATTAATATGTATCATGAATAATGTGAGAACCTGTTCAGTCAGACCTTTCCCTAGTCATAGAAGAAGAGACTGGGCTAAGAGATAATAGCAGCTAACATTTACTGGGCATGTCCTGCTTGCCATGTGCCCCCCTAAACACATGTGTTTTCTGATACATGCATTCCCCATCACAGATAAGTAAGTTGGGCCTTGAAAAGGAACTTGTCTAAATAGTTAATTCAGATCAGAAATGGGATTCAAACAGTTTTTTTCATACTCCAGAATGTGCATTGCTAACCATTATGTGTTTCTGCAGTTCAAAGGCAGCAAAGATTTTGTGAAAAAAAAAAATCCTTCTGTTTTAAATATGGATAATACATAAACCACAATAACGACTAATGGCTTATTTTATGTGTTCTGGGCAATATTGGCAACCTCCGGAGTAGTATCTTGATGACAGTAGTTGCTGAGAGAGTGAATTATAGGTATTAGGAGTGGAAAGGTGGAGTGGCTAAATTTCTAACAGCAAATTTTATCATCCCTTAGTTAAGAATTACTTAATGTCAGATGCCTACAACTTAAAGGCAATCGCAGTGGAGGTGATTTTTTCTTTTGGAGACATTATGGAAATTTTGGGCTGTCATAGTGACAGAGGGATATACTGTAGAATCTAGTGAGTGGGAGGCAAAAATACAAAAAGCCTGCAAGCTATAAGACAGTCCCAAACAACAAAAATTGCCCATTCCCCCTAGAATTTTTAAGTATCCTGATAGTCATAATGCACTTGATACAATTAGCTAAGCCTTTTAGATAGCTCTACCTCCATTTTACATGTAAACACATTTTACATATAAATATGAATATTGTTGCATGATTTTTTATGTAACAAACTTGCCATAAATGCATCTATTAAGTAACTCTAGGGGAAAAAATGGTTTGGAGCTTTACCAAGAGCTGTTCATCCTTTCAGAAATTTATGTCCTCAGTTATAAGGTAGCAAAACTGCTTGAGGTGCTTATAGGACAAACCTGTACCAGTCTGCATTTTTTAATAGTCACATTTATGGAGATTTCATACACATACAAGCATCTGCCTTTTCATTATGTAGTTATGCCTGACCAGTTAGTAACTAAAATAAGCATTAAATTGTTTACTATCAATTACTTTCCTTTTATTTTTTCTCTTTAAATTATGCATGTAGGGAAATAACAGTTTCTGAGAATGTCATAGCTCTTTCAGGAGCATAGAAGGGTCAAGATAAAATACTTGCTATAAAAAGATGGCATTGGGTCCAAAAGGTTATAGAATCACTGTTACAGAGGAGGTTTATGTGCCAGTCTCCAGCCATTAACACGATTCCATCCAAATAGATTTTATGTCACCTGGCCAAACCAAGAAGAGGAATTCCCTTCTTAGGCCTTATAAATTTATTTTATCCTAAAGAAAGCTTTTTTTAGCTAGTATAAAGTATGGCTATATTCCACTATGCAGCCATAAAAAAGAATGTCCTTTGCAGGGGCATGGATGAAGCTGGAAACCGTCATTCTCAGGAAACTAACACAGGAAACTAACACAGAAACAGAAAAACACCGCATGTTCTCACTCATAAGTGGGAGTTGAACAATGAGAATACACAGACACAGGGAGGGGAATATCACACACCAGGGCCCATTGGGGGTTTGGGGGCAAGGGGAGGGAGAACATTAGCACAAATACCTAATGCGTGCGGGGCTTAAAACCTAGACGACAGGTTGATACGTGCAGCAAACCAAAATGCCACATGTATACCTATGTAACAAACCTGCACGTTCTGTACATGTACCCCAGAACTTAAAGTAAAATCTTAAAAAATGTATGGCTATATTCCAACACACCAAACATTAAATACTACTACTGCTACTGCCACTACTAGTACAAGAGAAAGGGTTTAGTAAATTAGCAAAATGTAAAATTGATCTAATAGCCTTCATATAAGCCAGCAAATCTCCAGTTAGAACATTTAAATGGAAGAGAAGATTCCCATTTATGATTTTCAAACATAAAATACCTATTAACCAAATGAGAAATGTGCAAAAACATCTGTGAGAAAAACTGTAAAACTCCGGAAAGATACAAAAGTAGACTTGAGCACATATGAAGACATATGTGCTCTTAGATAGCAAGATTGGAGTGCCTAAAGGTGTCAGTTGTCCAAAAGTTAATTCATAAATTTTACATTGTTCCAATACCTTTCCCTAAATATGTTGACTATAAAGTTTATATGGAAGATTTAAAAAAAATTCTAATATAGCAATGAAAACCCTTAAAAAGGAGAACAAATAGAAATGGGGCTAGACCTACCTACTGGTATAAAATATATCAGGAAGCTTGTATTAAAACCATGTATTATTGATAAATGATTTGTGTAGATGTAGCAAATAAACAGAAAATAGGAAAAATAAAGATAAAGACCCAATGAAATGAAAGTAAGATTCAATATGTAATAACAACACCCCAAAACATGGGAGGAAAAGTAAATTTTTAAATAAATGCCATTTAGGCAGTTGTATAGTCTTATGGAAAATATAAAATTTGATTTTTTTTCTTTTGCCATACACTATCAAAATGTTAACAAATCAAATTATAAATACAAAAAAATTAAGCCATACAAGTATTAAAATCAACATGATGAATTATGTAATAATTGATGTGAATTTGAATATAAATAGGACTCAAAATCCAGATATGACAAAATTAAAAATTGATAAGTTTGGCAACATGAAGGAAAAAGAAAGGAAGGAAAGAAAAAAAAACCTGTTGTATGGTAATAAATATCTTAACCAAAATCAGAAGATAAATGATAAAGTGGAGAAAAGGTATACCTTATACACCAGGCCAAATAAATGTCTCCCATATATAAAGAACACCTAAAAGCTATGAAGAGAAAGATTAATAAAAACATCAAAAAGACAGAAGAAATGTGCACTGATAAAATTAGACACACAAAAACAGAAATGCAAATAAATGTCCCTTTAATATTTTTAAAAGTTCAATCTTTTTAATGGCCAGGATCCAGTCAGGAGACAGAAAACCACACAGTAATTCTAACAGACAAAATTTAATATAGAGAATTATCACCTGGTAGCAGTAAATTAATTATCGAGTGATTGAGAAAAGTCTCAAGTAAACAGGAAGAATAGATACAGAGCAGCCACTGCCTCTAGAGCTGAAGCAGAATATCCACAGTAGGAAAAAACAAACAAACAAACAAACTAGAAGACCCCCACCCCTCCTTTATGGCTCCTTCTGATGTGGTTGTACTGGGTGTTGCTGTGTCCTGCTACATGGCAGGGACATTCCTTGGCCAGGCCTAGCAAGCAAGAAAGCACCCAGTAGGGTTAATTTACCATGTCCAGGTGCAGTAGGACCAAAGCAGGGCAAAGATGGGTAAGTTTGGAGTTGAAAGACAGAAAAAGTTATGAGTGGAACGATATTTATTCCTAACAAGAAAGAATACAAATTACAACTAGCTTCTAAGAACATTTCCACCTTTAAGATCAGCAAAAACAGAGATAGAGGATAGACGGACAGATAGATAAATGAGAGAGAGAGAAAGAGAGAAATGATAGATAGATAGAGGTAAATTTAGATGGGAAATACAAACCTAGACAATAAACTTTATTGGAAAGACCAGGGGAAAGAAGCACACATGCTTTGCTTGAGGAGATTTGGCCACATTTAGCAAAACTGCCTATTACATTTCCCTTTCACCCAATAATCCCTCTTCTAAGAAACCACCCTAGTGATATACTGGACAAAGTAGGGAAAAGCATATGCAGTTAGCTATTTATCATTGCATTTTTTCCTAATAGCAAGATTTCGATACCAACTCAAATGTCTAGGAACAGATACCTGATAGACAATGGTATATCCACACAATGGATTATTATGAAGCTGCAAAAATGAAAGAATGATTTTTATATGCTGACATAGAGTAAGTTATAGAATATGTGAAAAATTTAAAAATCAATCTGCAATATGGTATAAATGACAACATGTATATAAGAAGTGGAAAATATAAATATATATATATATGCATTACTTATACTTCAGAAGTAAATAATACATATGTGAATAGAAAAAGATGAAATGGCTAGACTGAGGGAAGTTATGGAGTAAAGAAAACAGGGGTATAAATAAGACTCCTGTATGTGTCACTATTGTAAAATTTTGACTTGGAAAACACGTAAATGTTTGCTTTACTTAAAAAGTAAAAAACGAAAAGACCCAAAAGTTGACTTGAAAACTAATATCTAAAAATATGCGATTATGTCAATGTTATTAGGAATTAAGTATTTATCAGAAAAAAAGATTCAGGAATAAAGACAAAAACTAATAAACAACTTTGTAGGTTTAAAATTTGTGTTTAGCTGGACGCGGCGGTTCACGCCTGTAATACCAGCACTTTGGGAGGCCGAGGCCGGTGGATCAGGAGGTCAGGAGATCGAGACCATCCTGGCTAACACGGTGAAACCCCGTCTCTACTAAAAAATACAAAAAATTAGCCAGGCCTGGTGGTGGGCGCTTGTTGTCCCAGCTACTCAGGAGGCTGAGGCAGGAGAATGGCGTGAGCCCAGGAGGCGGAGCCTGCAGTGAGCCGAGACCGCTCCACCGCACTTCAGCCTGGGCAACAGAGGGAGACTCCGTCTCAAAAAATAAAAATAAAAATAAAAAAAAATTTTTTAAATTGTGTTTAGAAACAACAGTATGAACCCACGTGCTACATACATGTGTAATTCATGTGTGTATGTATATACACATCATGCACACACATACACATGTAAGTATTCCCGCTGTCCACTGAAAAGTTCCATTCCATTTTCTTTCATTCTAATCTAGACTGTTATTCACTTGGAATAGTGAAATTCAATAATTGAAGTGTTTTTCCTTTATGTCTATGAGCGTACGTTGAAGGATCTTATGAGATCCTAAGCAAACTCTTGATTGTATTTTCTCTAGGAAATTAATTGAGGATATTTTTCAGTGCATCACACAGTAAACTTTATGTGAGGACGCATAGAAGAAATGCCTCTCAAGTCAAATAGCATTTCCTAAGTGGTTTTCAATTGTACAGGCAATGAGAATCTTAAAACTGCTCTTTTTTCCTAGTGTTTTTGTTCTTTTGTGTTTGCTTCACAATGGAAATCTGGAACAAATTTGTATGTTATCTCTTGAAATTTACAAAAAAATGCATAAAAATTTTTACTCACTTAATCCCATTTTTTGGTTTAATATTTGAATCTTATCTTTCCTTCATTCTATTTTCCTCAAGAATATATACGATGAGATCAAAAATGAAAACTTTTGTCAAGGTGCCCTAAATTCTTTCCTTGGGTGAGAATCTTAGCCCTGTGGATGTTGATCTTCTCATCCTTCTTATAAAAGGAGTAAAAGCATGAATGTGATACACAGATGGGTGTTTTTGTTCTATCTACCTCACTAAGCTGTGTAACCCTAGAAATGGGAATTAACTCTCAGTCACTCACTTTATCTATAAAGAAGAAATTCACTAATTTTATCTGAAACCAGAGACATTAGCCCCAAAACATTCAATTGATCACATGTGTGAAGGAGCCCTACAGCATCTCTAGTGAATAAAAGTTCTTTAAAAATGTTAATTTCCTTTCCCTGTCCACAAAAATAGGCTGTCAAACAAGATTAAATCTTATTAATTTGTCTTACAATGTTCAATTCCAGATGTATGTCCCTATGACAGATTCATATACTTTTTTTAAATTAGAAATAACTTTTCATGTATTTGTTCTTTAATAATTATAGCAATACATAATGTTTTAGTAATTATTTATGGAAGTAAGTTATTTATAATTTTTTCAAGTTACTAAAGAGAATGTTACTAGATATTAGAACAGCCTCACATGTGATAGGATAGAGCGCTCCTCCAGAAATTACCCTAAGATGTCATTTTCCACAATTTTTGTTGTTGTTGTTAATGACCAAGGAGTAAGAAAGACTGCAAATTTGTCTCCAGTTCCCTAGAGTGTTTATTATAGATCTTCATTAAAGATCTTGTATTTATAGATGCCTCCACACTGTTAAATATCTAAAACTTTTTTTATTTATGGATGTCTCCACACTGTTAAATAGCTGAAACTTTCAACTGTTCTCTCGTCCATCTGATTGAAAAAGAGTGGATTCTATAGGTCCCTTCATTTGTAGAAAGATGATTTATGCTTTCCTTGCAATGAACAATATAGAACATCTCCTCCAATGTCCGTATACTCAATATTCTCTTAGTAAAAACTGAGACTCTAGGAAAAAAGTTGATAGCCAAAAGCAGCTGGCATTGTCTTGTCCCACCAGTTCTTCCTCGAGAAACATCAATGCTTAGTTGTCTATAGTGATTATTACTGACATTACTAACAAATCCCCACTTTAGTGTATGTTTTGTATACCTACAGCTTTTCTGGTTGACACTTTTCTAGTGTTTGTTTGTTTGTTTGTGACGAGGTCTGGCTCTGTAACCCAGGCTGAAATGCAATGGCACAATCTCAGTTCACTGCAGCCTTGACCTCCTGGACTCCAGTGATCCTCCCATCTCAGCCCCCCGAGTAACTGGAGACCGCAGGTGGACACCACTATGCCCAGCTAATTTTTGTATTTTTCTGGTAGAGTCAGGGTTTCACCATGTTGTCTAGACTGGTCTTGAATCCTGGGTTCAAATGATCCTCCCATCCCAGCCTCCCAAAGTGCTAGGATTATAGATGTGAGCCACTGCACTGGGCCTTTAGCTGTTTCTTATCTATTTTCTTTTTTTTATATACTTTAAGTTTTAGGGTACATGTGCACAACATGCAGGTTTGTTACATATGTATACATTTGCCATGTTGGTGTGTGGCACCCAGTAACTCGTCATTTAATGTTAGGTATATTTCCTAACGCTATCCCTCCCCCCTCCCCCGACCCCACAACAGTCCCAGGTGTGTGATGTTCCCCTTCCTGTGTCCATGTGTTCTCATTGTTCAGTTCCCACCTATGAGTGAGAACATGTGGTGTTTGGTTTTTGGTCCTCACGATAGTTTGCTGAGAATGATGGTTTCCAGCTTCATCCATGTCCCTACAAAGGACATGAACTCATCATTTTTTATGGCTGCATAGTATTCCATGGTGTATATGTGTCACATTTTCTTAATCCAGTCTATCATTGTTGGACATTCGGGTTGGTTCCAAGTCTTTGCTATTGTGAATAGTGCCGCAATAAACATATGTGTGCATGTGTCTTCATAGCAGCATGATTTATTATCCTTTGGGTATATATCCAGTAATGGGATGGCTGGGTCAAATGGTATTTCTAGTTCTAGATCCCCAAGGAATTGCCACACTGTCTTCCACAATGGTTGAACTAGTTTACAGTCCCACCAAAGGTGTAAAAGTGTTCCTATTTCTCCACATCCTCTCCAGCACCTGTGGTTTCCTGACTTTTTAATGATCACCATTCTAACTGGTGTGAGATGATATCTTATTGTGGTTTTGATTTGCATTTCTCTGATGGCCAGTGATGATGAGCATTTTTTCATGTGTTTGTTGGCTGGATAAATGTCTTCTTTTGAGAACTGTCTGTTCATATCCTTCACCCACTTTTTGATGGGATTGTTTGTTTTTTTCTTGTAAATTTGCTTGAGTTCATTGTAGATTCTGGATATTAGCCCTTTGTCAGATGAGTAGATTGCAAAAATTTTCTCCCATTCTGTAGGCTGCCTGTTCACTCTTATGGTAGTTTCTTTTGCTGTGCACAAGCTCTTTAGTTTAATTAGATCCCATTTGTCAATTTTGGCTTCTGTTGCCATTGCTTCTGGTGTTTAGACATGAAGTCCTTGCCCATGCCTGTGTCCTGAATGGTATTGCCTAGGTTTTCTTCTAGGGTTTTTATGGTTTTAGGCTTAACATTTAAGTCTTTAATCCATCTTGAATTAATTTTTGTATAAGGTGTAAGGGGATCCAGCTTCAGCTTTCTACATACGGCTAGCCAGTTTTCCCAGCACCATTTATTAAATAGGAAATCCTTTCCCCATTTCTTGTTTTTCTCAGGTTTATCAAAGATCAGATAGTTGTAGATATGCGGCATTATTTCTGAGGGCTCTGTTCTGTTCCATTGGTCTATATCTCTGTTTTGGTACCAGTACCATGCTGTTTTGGTTACTGCAGCCTTGTAGTATAGTTTGAAGTCAGGTAGCATGATGCCTCCAGCTTTGTTCTTTTGGCTTAGGATTGACTTGGCAATGCAGGCTCTTTTTTGGTTCCATATGAACTTTAAAGTAGTTTTCTCCAATTCTGTGAAGAAAGTCATTGGTAGCTTGATGGGGATGGCATTGAATCTATAAATTACCTTGTGCAGTATGGCCATTTTTATGATATTGATTATTCCTACCCATGAGCATGGAATGTTCTTCCATTGGTTTGTATCCTCTTTTATTTCCTTGAGCAGTGGTTTGTAGTTCAACTTGACAAGGTCCTTCACGTCCTTGTAAGTTGGATTCCTAGGTATTTTATTCTCTTTGAAGCAACTGTGAATGGAAGTTCACTCATGATTTGGCTCTGTTATTGGTGTATAATAATGCTTCTGATTTTTGCACATTGATTTTGTATCCTGAGACGTTGCTAAAGTTGCTTATCAGCTTAAGGAGATTTTGGGCTGAGATGATGGGGTTTTCTAGATATACAATCATGTCATCTGCAAACAGGGACAATTTGACTTCCTCTTTTCCTAATTGAATGCCTTTTATTACCTTCTCCTGCCTGATTGCCCTGGCCAGAACTTCCAACACTATGTTGAATAGGAGTGGTGAGAGAGGGCATCCCTGTCTTGTGCCAGTTTTCAAAGGAAATGCTTCCAGTTTTTGCCCATTCAGTATGATATTGGCTGTGGGTTTGTCATCGATAGTTCTTATTATTCTGAGATATGTCTCATCAATTGCAAATTTATTGAGAGTTTTTAGCATGAAGTTTGTTGAATTTTAAAGGCCTTTTCTGCATCTATTGAGATAATCATGTGGTTTTTGTCATTGGTTCTGTTTATATGTTGGATTTGCATTTACTGATTTGCGTATGTTGAACCAGCCTTGCATCCCAGGGATGAAGTCCACTTGATCATGGTGGACAAGCTTTTTGATGTGCTGCTGGATTCGGTTTGCCAGTATTTTATTGAGGATTTTTGCATGGATGTTCATCAGGGATATTGGTCTAAAATTCTCTTTTTGTGTTGTGTCTCTGCCAGTCTTTGGTATCAGGATGATGCTGGCCTCATAAAATGAGTTAGGGAGGATTCCCTCTTTTTCTATTGATTGGAATAGTTTCAAAAGGAATGGGACCAGCTCCTCCTTGTACTTCTGGTAGAATTCAGCTGTGAATCCATCTGGTCCTGGACTTTTTTTGGTTGGTAAGCTATTAATCATTGCCTCAATTTCAGAGCCTGTTATTGGTCTATTCAGAGATCAACTTCTTCCTGGTTTAGTCTTGGGAGGGTGTATGTGTCGAGGAATTTATCCATTTCTTCTAGATTTTCTAGTTTATTTGCATAGAGGTGTTTATAGTATTCTCTGATGGTAGTTTGTGTTTCTGTGGGATCAGTGGTGATATCCCCTTTATCATTTTTTATTGTGTCTATTTGATTCTTCTCTCTTTTCTTCTTTATTAGTCTTGCTAGGGGTCTATCAATTTTGTTGATCTTTTCAAAAAACCAGCTCCTGGATTCATTGATTTTTTGAAGGGTTTTTTGTTTCTCTATCTCCTTCAGTTCTGCTCTGATCTTAGTTATTTCTTGCCTTCTGCTAGCTTTTGAATGTGTTTGCTCTTGCTTCTCTAGTTCTTTTAATGGTGATGTTAGGGTGTCAATTTTAGATCTTTCCTGCTTTCTCTTATGGACATTTAGTGCTATAAATTTCCCTTTACACACTGTTTTAAATGTGTCCCAGAGATTCTGGTATGTTGTGTCTTTTTTCTCGTTGGTTTCAAAGAACATCTTTATTTCTGCCTTCATTTCGTTATGTACCCAGTAGTCATTCAGGTGCAGGTTGTTCAGTTTCCATGTAGTTGAGTGATTTTGAGTGAGTTTCTTAATCCTGATTTCTAGTTTGATTGCACTGTGGTCTGAGAGACAGTTTGTTATAATTTCTGTTCTTTTACATTTGCTGAGGAGTGCTTTACTTCCAACTATGTGGTCGGTTTTGGAATAGGTGTGGTGTGGTGCTGAAGAGAATGTATATTCTGTTGATTTGGGGTGGAGAGTTCTGTAGATGTTTATCAGGTCCACTTGGTGTAGAGCTGAGTTCAATTCCCGGGTATCCTTGTTAACTTTCTGTCTCGTTGATCTGTCTAATGTTGACAGTGGGGTGTTAAAGTCTCCCATTATTATTGTGTGGGAGTCTATGTCTCTTTGTAGGTCTCTAAGGACTTGCTTTATGAATATGGGTGCTCCTGTATTGGGTGCATATATATTTAGGATAGTTAGCTCTTCCTGTCGAATTGATCCCTTTACCATTATGTAATGGCCTTCTTTGTCTCTTTTGATCTTTGTTGGTTTAAAGTCTGTTTTATCAGTTCAAAGAACCCTGTCAGTGCCTCAGCAAAAAGAAAAAGCCTGAGTGAAATTTCAATGATCCTTTTTCATTTTGATTAGAAACAGAAAGAAGTTCTTCAATCTGCTAGTGAATGAAATCAAAAATTCCTCTTTGCCAAAGGAAGCACCTGAAGTTTCTTTTATGTAAAAATTAAAAGAAAATATAAACTAATTGTGTCTGTTTTTTAATTTTTAAGGTCAGGGTACATGTGCAGGTTTGTTACGTAGGTAAACTTAAATCACAAGTATTTGTTGTACAGATTATTTCATCAGCCAGGTGATAAGCCGAGTATCCTTTAGTTATTTTTCTTGATCCTCTCCCTTCTCCCACCCTCCATCAGGGTGTGTTGTTCCCCTCTATGGTTCCATGTGTTCTCATCATTTAGCTCCCACTTATAAGTGAGAACATGTGGTATTTGGTGTTCTGTCCCTGCATTAGTTTGCTAAGGATATTGGCCTGCAGTTTACGGAAAATGACCGGAAACACCAGAAAGTTCATGGTGACAGGTATATAGAACTCTGAATTACTGCTTTTTAATTTATGCTTCTTCATTTTCTTCATAGGTAAATGTTGGTTTCTCCAAGGAACTTCAATAAGACTTTGTTTGTGGTAGCTCTTTTATGCCACCTGAAATTATTTTTAAAAAGCTTTACTGAGTTATAAATGATACACAGATAACTACACATATTTTATGTGTACAATTTGTTGAGTTTAGACATAAGCAAACATCCATGATATCAACACCACGATCAAGGTAATAGAAATATCTAACACCACCCAGGGTTTCCCTGTGTTCTTTTATTTTTGTTTTTAATTAGAAATAACTCTGTATTTATTTCTTTCTAAGCATTATAGCAATACATATATGCCAGTTCATAAAACACAGAAAGTAACCTCTTTCAAAAGACTTTCAGGCACCATCAAAAAGACTTTTCTCAACTACTCCCTAATTCTCATTATGTAGGCATCTTTGGGTTGCACAAAGCACCCCATGCAGTGCTTCTCACTAAGTCAATCATCACTAGAATGCTTTACAAAATTCCCCTGCGTTTCCTTCTTTTATCATTCAATTTGAAGGAGAAGAGAGTGAAATTCCTTGGAGGATCACAGTTCATCAAACCTTTGTGTTTCCTGTGAGTGCATAAAGTACTTCTGGGAATTGTTTGTGAAACTTAAATACCTCCTGCACACAGGAGCGAGGGTGGGATGAGCTAGTAGCTCAGACAACGACCAGATTGATTCACCGTGTTTCGATTCTTCTCAGAATATATCTTTGGTACAACCCATCAAAGAAGGGGAACACTCAACCTCTCACCAGCAGGTAGAAAGCAGGTCAGGACATAGGTCTGAATGTAGAAAGCGATGCGACCTGTTGGGGGGAGTGTTATGCTGCCCAGTGCCCCTTTGAGCATGGGTTATTCTTGGCACAAGGTCCCTGCCATTTTAGCATTTCAAAAAAAGACAAAACCATGAGTTTGGCTTTTAGGATATCTCGTTACAAGTATAAATTCAAAAAATGCTAGGAATGGAAGATTCTACAGAGTTTGTATTCGCCACCCCATCTGTATTACAGGTAAGGAAGGTGCATCTAATGTGTCAATTTACTGAGATCAAACAATTTATTCTTTAAAAAACATAGGACTATAACCAGGATCTCCAGACTCTTGCTCCACTATTCTTTTCATATAAACTTGAAAAAGCAAGTGATACATAGAAATCTAAAGTACATTTTTCCTTTATTTCCATAACAGAATACTTGTGCTGGTCTTTTGTTAAATATTTGAGTTTATTATTAACAAAGGAATATGCTTATTTGCTGAATATTCTACCATTTCTTTAAGAGTCTAATGGGCTGAACGTTGGCTACATGGGACCAAAAAGAAAAGTGTAGAGGTTTTCTTTCCTTTTGTCTTAGTCAAGCTCAATTTTGAATATTACAACCTTGTCTCTAAATATCATTTAATGGAATTACTAAAGAATTAAATTTATGTCTCCCTAAAAGTTCAGGCAGTTCGTGATACATCCTCTCTAAGGAATAAGCATGAAACATTTTTTCTAGAAATTATGAATGCATGCTCATCTAATAAATTAAAACATCTATACTTGCACACAATTGACAATTGCATTAAGCACCTAACACATGATGTCACTAAATTCAGCCCTTTATATATTTTCTAATCAATTTTTGCAGAAAGTTATTAAGGGAGGCATTATTAGTCTCAAGGAACAAATGAAAAATTATGACTCCGAGAAGCTAAGTATTGTGCTGGAAATCAGGAGTAGCAGATGGTAAAACCTGAAATTGTCTGTCCACTATAAATGAGAACAGGCAGGATGCTTTATGGCTGATGAAGCACCTTCTCATACACTGCTTTATTTAACCAGAGCCTCGAATCTACAAGGGAGGAAGGAATTATCTGATAATTACATTTTCCAATCAAATGAAATGGATTGACTGGCACATACCCAGCTGTGGATTAGAGTCCTGATTCCTAGTGCTTCTTACAAGGTTATCTCTTACTCCTTTAAATATTGCAATCTGGTATCTGCATTTTAATTAGTGTCTGAATCTGTTTCCTCATCTATAAAAGTATAAGTATAGGCCAGGCATAGTGGCTCATGCCTGTAATCCTAGCACTTTGGGAGGTCAAGGCAGTTGGATCACTTGAGGTCAGGAGTTCGAGACCAGCCTGGCCTACATGGTGAAACCCCATTTCTACTAAAAATAGAAAAATTAGCCAGGCGTGGTGGCGAGCACCTGTAGTCCCAGCTACTCAGGAGGCTGAGGCGGGAGAATTGCTTGAACCCAGGAGGCAGAGGTTGCTGCGGTGAGCTGAGATTGTGCCACTGCACTTCAGCCTGGGAGACACAGCGAAACTCCGTCTTAACAATACATAAATACATGCATACATACATACATAAAGTATAAGTATAAGGTTGGCTAGATAGGTCCTTTTTCAACAATAGGATTATTTTTTCTCTTGCTAAAAGTTGAAGAACATGCTGACAAATATCGGATCATTTTTCGTTTTTTTTGTGGTTGTTGTTTGTTTTTTTCGTTTTTCCTGGTAGGTTATTTTAAAATTCCTGCATGAAGAGACAAGGGGAAAATGAATACAATGAATACAGCACTATATAGGGAATTGGTAGTTCCAAATTCAGTGGCTGATCCTGCAACTCACAGAATCAGCAAGTGACTTTGTCAGTCCCCTCAGCCTAGGTTTTTATTTCCTCATCAATTTAACCTATGAAGAGATGTCTGCATTCACATGTAGTGAGAAATAGCTGAACTGCAGTAGGGACAAATATTCTCTTCTTTTTTTGTAGCAGCTTTATTCAGGTATAACTGACATGCAACAAATTAAATATGTTTGAAATATAAAATGTGATATGTCTTAATATATGTATACACTCACAAAACTGTTATCACCTGCAAAATAGTAAATAAATCCATTACCCCCAAAAGTTTCCTCATGCCTCTTGATACTCCCTCCCTTCTGCTCCACCTCACACATATCTCTATCCAGGTGACTATTGATCTGCCTCCTGTCAATATTAATTATCTTACACTTTCTAGATTTTTACAAATGAAATCATAAACGTTATCTTTTTTATCTGGCTGTTTTCTCTCAGTCTAATTATTTTGAGATTCATCTAACACATTGCATGTGTCAATAATCTGATTCTTTTAATCATTAATTAGCATTTCATTTTATGGACATACCCCAGTTTACTTACCCTGTCACTTATGTACAGTTAGGCTGTTTGCAGGGTTATTTAATGACTGAATCATAGAGTTGGTATGCATATTTTTGAGTTTATAAGAAACTATGAAACAGTTTTCCAAAGTGGTTGTACTACTTTACATTTCTACCAACAACGATAAAATTTCCAATTACTACTTTTCCTTGTCAACACTTGGTATAGTCAGTCTTTTAAAATTTTAATAATTAGTGTGTAACATTATTTTATTGTGTTTTTAACTTGTATTCCCCTAATGAATATTTGAGCATTTTTACGCAATTATTTGTGATTCAGTTATCTCCTTTGGTGAGTATCTATTGAAATTTTTGACCAATTCTTATTGGATTGTCTGATTTCTTATTATTAGGTATTAAAATGTCTTTGTATGTTATGGATACAAGTTTTTTAAATCAGAAATATGTCTTTTTTAATTTCTCTTGTGCCATTCAGTAACTCTGGCTTTTTAAAAATTATCATTTACTGTGTTTTCTTATATGTCTGATCTTCTGTTCCAAGTATTTCACTTTCTGTATATGTGTGATGTGTTATACTTTGAGGTCCTCATGTCACTTATTTTCCTATCTATGTCTACCTGTAATGAAAATTAAAGTTTATTCATTATCTGAATTTATATTTGCTTTCTTTTAGAAAGAAGAAATATCCACACTGTTCTTCTTTACTCATTAATAAGACACACAATTGTGCAGACTGAGTCAAACATCTAGTATCATGTGATAAATGACCCCGGAGCACCAAGGTCATTGAAGAAGCAGAACTTGCCATTCCCAAGAAGTTAACACCCCTCATGCTGTCAGTGGGCACATGGAGAGGACACATCACCATTTTAACAAAGCATTTGAGTTATTCTATTGGTCATAGAATCTAATTACTGGAAAGATTTTTATGAATCATCCTAAACAAAGCCTTCATTTACTGTAGAACTATATGTATACACATATACACAATAGATAAATATATATATGTGTATATTGCAATATCTCTGGCATATGATTGCTCGTCTTTAGTTTGAATATTTTCAGTGACAGGGAATTTACTACATCCATCAAAAAACTAAATCCAGGCACACATACACTTGAAGCAATGGATAAAGAAAACAGCTCAATGGTGACTGAGTTTATCTTCATGGGCATCACCCAGGACCCTCAGATGGAGATCATCTTCTTCGTGGTCTTCCTCATAGTTTACCTGGTTAATGTAGTGGGGAATATTGGTATGATTATCCTGATTACAACAGACACTCAGCTTCACACACCCATGTATTTTTTCCTCTGCAACCTCTCCTTTGTTGACCTGGGCTACTCCTCAGCCATTGCCCCCAGGATGCTGGCTGACTTCCTAACAAATCACAAAGTTATCTCCTTCTCCAGCTGTGCCACCCAGTTTGCTTTTTTTGTAGGTTTTGTGGATGCTGAGTGCTATGTCCTGGCAGCCATGGCCTATGATCGTTTTGTGGCCATTTGTCGACCCCTCCACTATAGCACCTTCATGTCCAAGCGGGTCTGCTTGGCTCTCATGCTGGGCTCTTACCTGGCTGGTCTAGTGAGTTTAGTAGCTCACACTACCCTCACCTTCAGCCTGAGTTACTGTGGTTCCAATATCATCAATCATTTCTTCTGCGAAATCCCACCACTCTTGGCCCTCTCTTGCTCAGACACCTACATCAGTGAGATCTTGCTCTTCAGTCTGTGTGGCTTCATTGAATTCAGCACCATCCTCATCATCTTCATCTCCTATACCTTTATCCTTGTTGCAATCATCAGAATGCGTTCAGCTGAAGGCCGCCTTAAGGCTTTCTCCACCTGCGGGTCTCACCTTACTGGCGTCACCCTCTTCTATGGCACAGTCATGTTTAGGTACCTGAGGCCAACATCCAGCTACTCCCTGGACCAAGACAAGTGGGCCTCTGTGTTCTACACGGTTATCATCCCCATGTTAAATCCCTTGATCTACAGTTTGCGGAACAAGGATGTGAAAGCTGCTTTCAAAAAGCTAATTGGAAAAAAATCTCAATAATAACACAAAATGATAATCTGTTTCTGTCATAGGTAAATGACAGTAGTAGAAGGACATAGAAAATGCAAATAACTTTTCGATAAACACTACCCAAGTTACCATCTCCTTGCTAAGTGAATATTAAATTCTGAAGGGTGGGCTCTAATCCTTAACTCTGCAATCTGAAAGAAATATAAACTAAATTAGTATATTTGAAAGACATACTGGGCAAGATACATTCATTTCTTATTTAAAGTTGGTTCACATATTAATTAGAAACTGGGACAGGACTCAGTAAGAGAAAGAAATAGTCAATAACTCTGAACAATTTTTTTTCCCCTGGGGTCATGAGGAATGCCAGGTCCAAATGTTGAAATTTTTTTTACTCTCAAAAGAAGTCAGAGAAAATGTAGTTAAAAACATGGAGAATGAGGCTGGTGTGAGGGACAATGTAACTCAGTCTGAGTTCTATCCATTCATATATTTAGCAAAAAATTTTAAGTGTTATGTATGTGCCAGGTTCTAGAGAATATAAACACAAGGCTTTTTGCCAACAAGGAGTTTGCTGTGCTTCCAGTGACTGTATTGTCTCTCTGAATCTGCTGCCACTGGTAACAAATCAGTGACTATGCGAAGTCCAAGGATAAGAGCCAGATATTTAAGTTCTGCTGGTAACTAGCTATAATCAGGGAATAAAATCGTCTTCTTTTTCTGTCCTCAGCTTTCCCTTTAGTGGGTCAAGTGGGTGGGTTCAACTAATAACCACAGGATTTCTTTGACCTTCTCTACCTAATGTTAAAAAGGAGTAGGCATCATAGTTTTGTCAACTGTATATATTGACATCTTCTTGGCCCTCAGAGGAAATCCAATAATTCTGGGGCTCTAAGAAAGATAAAGCTGGACGCAATCTCTAAGGCTGATTTTAGCAAGATTGTTATGTCTACAAGGTTAGCTTACCTGCTCCCATCTAAAATTAGTACTGTCTTGTATCTTAATTAGACCCTAGCTTTCCCTGGGATGCCATGGGTCTCCATGCCCTCCACCAGCATCAGCAGGCCCTTTTCAAAGAACAGTCTCATTAATCCTGATGTAGGAATGACTAACAAGAAAAAATTATATAATTTTTATTCACATGTTCTAAAGGCTACAAAATATTCAATTGAAAACAAGAATGTCAGGTATCAGCAGCAGATTGAGATCTTGAATAAACTAACATTTTCCCAGATGTGCTGAAATTCTGTCACAATAACAGTTTTGAATACTTATAATCAATCATCTTTCTATTTCAACCCTTCCTCCAGTGTAACATAGTTAAAAGTCAGGGAAACACAATGGTTGCCTTAAAGTATAGAGCTGCCATATTCATCATAAAAGGCACTGAAGAGTTTTTACGATAAAAAACCTAGGATTTACTGGGGTTTATCTGTACACAAGTTGTAATTGATCTAGTTTAAAATTAGTCACATCATAACTCATTTTGGGGAAAGAACCACCTGCAGCTAATGCACAGATACAGAGTTGACAGTTCAGAAACAGTCCAGCTCTAGCCTTCAGTTTCTTTTTTTCACCATTGTGAAAATCATGTATGCTCTGTGAAATGTAAGAAAAAAGGGCTTTCCTATCCCATTAACTACAAACCAAGTGTATGTTACAATTGAAAGAGCAATTGCCTTAGAATCAGGCATCTTGGAATCCCATTGCTAAGTCTCTAATCAGTGACCTTGTGGCTACAGGGCTACCTTTTCTCATTTCCTGTACTCACACAATAAACAAACCACTTTAAATCTTATTAAATTCATATAATGATCATTTGAAGTAGACATTATCCTCATTTTATTTATTTTATTATTATTTTTTATTTATTTTTAATTTTTGTGGGTACATAGTAGGTGTACATATTTATGGCTTACATGAGATGTTTTGATACAGACATGCAATGTGAAATAAGCATGTCATGAAGAATGGAGTATCCATCCCCTCAAGTATTTATCCTTTGAGTTACAAATAATCTAATTACATTCTTTAAGTTATTTCAAAATACACAATTAAGTTATTATTGACTACGGTCACCCTATTGTGCTATTAAATAATAGGTCTTATTCATTCTTTTCTATTTACTATTCAGCCATAAAAAAAAAGAATGAGATCCAGTCATTTGCAACTACATGGATGGAATTGGAGATCATTGCGTTAAATAATGAATTGCTAAAAAGCAAATATTTACTTCCACTTGTTTTATATATTTATAAAAGCTAAGCGCCCTTATGAGAAGGGTTTTGCAATGTTTTCTGCATTTTTAATTCATTCATTTTTAGGATGAATTTCATCATTACCTCTTGGGTAAGATGGGCTTATAATATTGTGAATCAAAAAATAAATGTTTTAACTGAATATACATTTATATATTTTGTGTTTTTTTTAAACTAACAAAATATTATGTTTCTGAATTATAAATAGTTAACTGCTAAGCATGCTTGTTTATTTGATAATGTCTGAGAGAATTTTAAATGTTACTTTTACTTTTAATAAATTGTTCAAAAGGAAATTTGTTAAACTATATATTTCTATTCCTACTTTACATATTAATCAAATATAAAATATATCGAGTCATCCATAAAGCAAGGTGAATATAAAAAGCAACAACAAAGAAAAAAAACTACTGTGTAAAGAATTTGATTATTTGGCTAGTGATTTTGCTTTTAGCTTTTTAAATATTTTTAATTTTAAGTCAGTGATGTCTACTCTACCTATGCAATTAGATATGTCTTATTTACTGTTTATATATGATCTTTATATTTAGTTAGAAAAAAATTGTTTCATTTTAGTTGTTGATATCTGAAAGATGAACTTTAAAAAAAAATTTACTCTACATTGTTGAATAAACCAGTGAGAAACTTTTAGAGTTTGTCTCTAATTTAATAATGTGTAAATCACAGACCATATTAATTAAATATTAATAATATTAATCATTTATTAATTTTATTAATACTAAATTATATCTAGCTACTCTTCTACTTCAAAGAATAATTTTCCTTCAACATACTGGCTGAAAAGCATCAAAATGCTGGAAACACTCTTTTTCACAAATGTGTGCTGCTAGTTAAGGTCCACCACACACCACACAGAAAAATCTGATGAAAACATTAGCTGTGCTGTACCACTCTTCTTCAGAATACTTACATTTTACTAAGAATAAGCCTCTACTGCTCCCCACAGTCCCTCAGCCTTGCATGGGCTAGCAGCTGCTTCCCCAGCCAGACTTCCAGTGCTGTGGCTTATTTCCTCAAAGGCAGCACCACTCTTTTACATCTCCAGTTTTGGTCCAACATCTCCTTACTAAGAAAGACCTCAATCTTTCTCTTATATCTCTTTCTGGTCCTTGCATGCAACCTCCTCAGAGGAGGACATCCTACCTATTGCCTATTACTGCCTCTTGAAAATTATTTCTTTATTACAGCTATCACAATTTGTCAATTTATGTATAATGTATATAACATAGACAATAAGTATATGACATATATATGCTTTGAGGAAAAGACACATTTCTATTCTGTTTAACATTATATTACATAGTCATGCAATAATAGGCTATCAATGAATAAATGAATCCTTTAACATGTTAATTAATATGAGACCAAATCTTCTGCTTCTGATCATTGCCATCCTCTTGTATACACAATTAGTCTAAGGTCACCAGGAACAAACTTATACATAGACAAATTAAGATGCTTCTGACCCATTTCAAAGATAGGGAACACACATCAGGGGAACCATGGACTATTTCTTCAAACATAGGAAGAAATAGAGCTATCACAGGATTTGTAGGAAGAAATGAGTTTAGGCCAGGCTGGTCTTGAACTCCTGACCTCGTGATCCACCCACGTTGGCCTCCCAAAGTGCTGGGATTACAGGCGTGAGCCACCGCGCCTGGCCTCTTTTTTCTTTCTTATCATTGTGATAGTTATGTAGTGGTAACTCACTGTGGTTTTAGCTTGCGTTTCTCTAAAGACTAATGATATTAAGAATTATTTTATATATTTATTTGACATCTGTGTATTTTCTTTTTTTTTTTTATTATACTTTAAGTTTTAGGGTACATGTGCACATTGTGCAGGTTAGTTACATATGTATACATGTGCCATGCTGGTGCGCTGCACCCACTAACTCGTCATCTAGCATTAGGTATATCTCCCAATGCTATCCCTCCCCCCTCCCCCCTCCCCACCACAGTCCCCAGAGTATGATATTCCCCTTCCTGTGTCCATGTGATCTCATTGTTCAATTCCCACCTATGAGTGAGAATATGCTGGCCAACATAGTGAAATGCCATCTCTACTAAAAATAAAAAAAATTAGCTGGGCGTGGTGGCAGGCGCCTGTAATCCCAGCTACTTGGGAGCCTGAGGCAGAAAATTGCTTGAACCCAGGAGGCGGAGGTTTCAGTGAGCCAAAATTGCGCCACTGCATTCCAGCCTGGGCAACAGAGCAAGACTCCATCTCAAAATGGTAAAAAAAGGAAAGAAATAGAGAAGCAAATGAACAAACCAGTTTTGACAATAATAGGTGCTAATAAGGATGTGAAAGGCAAATAGAGCTCTTATACATCGCTGATAGAAATAAAAATAGGTACAGACGCTTTGGAAAATAATTTAGAGGTGTTTAATAAGGTTAAAAATGCACCTAAAAATTAGCAATTCCACTCCTAGCTATTGACCTAAGAGAAAAGAAAATGTGTCCATATAAATATTTGTAATGGCTTTATTCAAAAATCAAGCCAAATGTCCAAACGCTGAATAGATTTTTTAAAAAAAATTTTGGTACACCAATACAATGAAATACTACCCATCAATTAAAAAAAATGATCTGAGTGAACTAAGTTGCACAATACTACTGCACTATACTAAATGAAAGAAGTCAGATTCAGTGGTTACATATGAGTCTGTTCATATGACATTCTGCAAAGGCTAAACCATAGAGACAGAAGACAAATTAGTGGTTGCCAGGGGCTGGGTGTTGGAGGAAGGGGATTAAATAGGAGGGGGAATGAGGAAACAGTGGGGTGATGGAAGTGCATTATACGTTGTTTGTAGTATGGCTAGCTGACTGCATGCAATTGTCAAAATTCTTGGAACTCTACAAGGGTAAGTGTTATCATGTGTAAAGTATACCTCAATAAAATGACAAAAATTGTAGATAATCAAATGAAGAAAATAATTAAAGTAAGTTTTTAATACAAAAAAAAAAGAAATGAGTTTAGGTGAAATTTAAATGAAGCAATATTTTGATAGAATATTACAAAGTAGGATACGCAAAGGGAACAATGATAAGTCCAAACCAAAAAGTAGATGTGGGGTCTTGTTTTCCTGGAAACCACAAAATTAACACAGATGCGGACTGTTGCATTAAAAAACCTTTAATCTGAATTCCTGCACCTGAGTTGGAAATTGAGATTTCTCCTCTGGATCAAAGTGACTTAGATTCTCAAGCACAGAGAAAAATATTTCACCTCACGGACAAAATTTCAAAAAATTAATTTCAGATAGTCTGTGACTTTAAAGAAACAGGTGTTTTGTTTTGTTTTGTTTTTCAGTGAGTAACATAAGAGCAGTAGCTCAATGAAGGGAGTTGTTTGGACACATTAAAGCCCTGCCATGTGCTTGGAGGAAACATTTTTTTCTGCTGAATTTACACCTGGGTTTATGTGTCCTTTATAAATGGCAGGGCAGATGTTGACTGTCTAAGCTACTTTTTACTCTATCACTTCATAATCAGAAGGTAATTATGTTAGATTAAGAGTGAAGGTTAGTGTCTCATTAACAGCTGTCACATCCTCTGCTTTGCAATAGCTCTCCTTCAAGCTCCTTTCACATCTTGGTTCCTCAGGCTGTAAATCAAGGGGTTAAGCATGGGTGTGACCACCGTGTAGAAAACCGCAATGATCTTGCCGCCAGCCCAGGAGGACCTCGACTGTGGTCTCATGTCCATGAAGATGGCAGTCCCATAAAATAAGGTTACCACTGTCAAATGGGAGGTACAGGTGGATAATGCCTGATACCGCCCAGAGGCTGACTGCATCCTGAGAACAGATTGAAGGATCCGGACATAGGAAACAACAATGAGGAGGAAAGGGATGAAGACAATGATGATACTGAAGATAAAAACAACCAGCTCTGTGAATGAGGTGTTGGTGCAAGCCAACCTCAGGACAGAAGGTACCTCACAGAAAAAGTGATTCAGGATATTAGGCCCACAGTAGGGCAAACTCAACGTGAGAACATTGATAACCATGGAACTCAGGAAGCTACTGGACCAAGAAATAACTGCCAGTTGAATGCAGGTGTTTTGGTCCATAATGAAGGTATAATGAAGAGGATGACAAATGGCTACATATCTGTCATAAGCCATGACACCAAGGAGGACACAATCATTCCAAAGGAGAGGGAGAAGTACATCTGAGTAGTGCAGCTGGAGAATGAGATGGTGTTCTTTTTCCCCGCCATGTTGGACAGCATTTGGGGGACATTGGTGGATGTGTAGCAAATGTCCAGAAAGGATAAATTAGTGAGGAAGAAGTACATGGGGGTTTGGAGGAGAGGTTCCATCTGGATAATAGTGATGATTATAACATTTCCAGCCACCGTTGATAAATAGAACAAGAACATAATAAAAAGAATAAGCTGTATCTTTGGTTCAGAGGACAACCCCAGGAACACAAATTCAGTGACAGTGAAGTTTGTGTTTATTGACTCCATCTTTCATGGCATCTTCCTCTCACAGAACCATTGACTCACCTGAAGACAAAACAAAATGCCCTATATGTCAGAGTTTTGGAAACTCAGGATGGAAAAAATAAGGAGAAATCTTGGTCTAAGACTGTGTCCTGAGTGTCTGAGTTTTAGTACAAATGAAAAGCTTTTCTTCTGCTTTTTCAGGGAATATTTGATGAGATCAGACTGTCAAATTAAAATACCGATTTGAGTTAAGTAAATATTCTTTCCTTTTCTGAAAGGGAATGCTCTTTTGCCTATTCATAATCATTTCAAACTTGATTCATTCTTCAAAGACTTAGTCTTCAAAGACTTCACTTACTTCACAAAGATCTGATTCTTGTTGCTGTTGTGCTCCACCTGACAGAGCAGCACAACACATCACTCAAATAAATGGCAATGAAGATTATTGCTTCATGCATTACCCCACTAATCTACACATAAAGCCAAGCTTCCTCTACATTACCCTGATGCAACTTTCTAGTCCTTAGACACCCTGACACCAAAAAAAGACTGTGCACACTAACAAAAACCGTCATGAGGCACATTAATTGCCAATTTTTCCACCTTACCATTTCCGTACTGTGGAATCTGGGATGATCTTATTATGCATAAAATGAGAATAATAATAGAATGTATTTCATGATAAATTTTAAGGACTAAAATTAATAATGTATACAAAGAATTTAAGACAATGTCTACACATGGGAGGTAATCCAGAAACAGCATCTATTATTAACAGACCTAATAACATAAAGTGATTTTACATTCATCTGGAATTTACTTCTCTAATAATAATAATTTCAAGGAAATAATGTTAATGAAAATTATCTAGACAAGTTAAAGTTACTAGGTCTATTTACTGAGAGCTCCTTGAGCCCCTACTGCATCTATTTGCTCTCAGTTCATATATAGTGTTAGTATGTTTGATTAACTGACTTCTAGCCTGGAGCAGTTCAAAAGGAGTAACTTAAAAAGATATTTAGTAATGAAAAACCTAGAAGTAGGCGTAGTTAAATAGCAAAAAGTAGCTGTCAGTCATTCATCCATTCATTTATTAATTCTTTTTTTATTTCTTTGGTCTTTTTTTCTTCCTTTCAAAACTATCTTTTTGATATTGTAGTATGTAGTAGACACAGGATATACATTGGTAAATATAACATATATTCATAATACTGTCATGAGCTTACAGTCACGGCAAGTTGCAGTAAAGGAAGCAAACTGGTTCCTAAGGGAGTGGAGACTCTTGCTCAAGAAGACATTAAAGAAACAAGTAGTTGCAGGTCAGGAAAAACAATATATCAAAGTATCGTTTTGTAAATAATAGTGACTCACATGTAGTATGTGTTAGATGGCTTTCACAAGCTTTGATTTAAATCATGGTTTTCAAATCAAATAATTCTATGAACTGGCAAACCTTTTCATTTAAAATTTCATGTCCAGGGATAAGAAAAGATGGACCTGGAAGGAAGAGAGAGAAATCAAGTCACAGCGTCCTACTTCATTGGAGGCAGGAGGGAGGGCAGTGGACAAGAGAAGCTACAGAGTTCCCTTCCAGGCTCCAAACAGCAATCAGAAAATTCTGCTGTAAATAAGAAATGCTCTGATGATCTTTAGAAGTGATTCTAGACTATAGTGGCAAGAAATGACATCCACAGTGAGTTTCTCTATTGACAACATGACCCAGACAACATGATCTATTGACAATATGAGCCAATCCAGACACCATGTGACTAGTGGTGAAACACACAGGACCCCCCCCATCAAAGGGCCTGAATTACATGCTCCACCTTCACCTGAATTACATGCTCCAGCTCCACCACTGGCCCGCTGGAGGCTGTGTGCAATTCACACCACCAGTCCGTGCCTCATTTTCCTCATGTGCAGGATAGGGTAAAACTAGCACCTACCTCCTAGAGACGCTGAAAAAATTAAATGAGATACTGCATGTAAATCACCTAAAACACCTAACTAGCTATAGATGGTAAGTGCTCAATACATGTTAACTATTATCATTTCATTATCTATATTTATAACTATATCATTTCATTATATTGTGTGATACTCATTAGAGGATTTTCATTATGTATACAGAATAAGAATTATTGGCAACCCTTCCAAAAACATGACAGAACTTATCCAAGATCTTTTGAGGATTTATTTTAATATATATAAAAGTACCTACAACATATGTAAGCAGGATAGTTATATCGATACCATCTATATCTACATCTATACATAGTAAGAAGACCACACCAAAAATAATAGTCTTGGTTCAATAGGTATGCAGTACAAATAAAATTGGATCTTAAAAAGAAACATTAAATATTTTGGGTCAACTTCTAAACATTGTCTACATTTTGAAGATTCAAAAAAATAGAATAATCCCTTAATCCCTCTGAATTCACAATTGCCTCAAAGAGCATCTTCAGTCACGTTACAGCTGCAGCTGCTGAAAGCCAGATACAAATTATTCAACTGTGCAGTGCTTCAGAATATAAATCTATTCTGTTCTTATAATGCACAAAGTTTCATCTCCTTCATAAGGAAAGAGAAATAAAGACATCTTTGGAAATAAGTGTAACACCCACAGTATGAAGCAAACTCACCAAATTAAACACGGAGTTTCAAGAAACCCAGATATTTTGTAATCATTTGTGGATTTCATATATGCTCCTGATTAAATAAGCAATTGCCTAATTAGTTATGTACCTTTGATTTACCTCACAAAGTAAAAGCTACTATTGCCAAACACCCTTTCAGCTTGTGTGCCTGGAAATCTCCTGTTAAGTCTTTTCATACTAGCCATGCAGGGCATCCTGTTTGTCTTTAGTTTTCTGGGGGTCCTAATATGTTTGTTTATGTTTCTCCAGCCCATAGCACTTAATAAACACTATTTAATGCTGCCAGAGCTCAAATAAACCCTTCCTATTTTCTACTCTTCTTAAGTTTTTATCTTTTATTAGGAATAAATTTACTCTCATGGTAGGCATGATATCAGTCGAAGCTTATTGTCAAGCAATCATTTATCTGTTCTTTACTGAACAACACTAATTCTCAAAAGCCATCTAATTCTATTTTTAAAAGTTGACAAAAAGGCACAAACTGTGGCTAACTTACACTTTACCTTATGCCAGGGTATATGGAATTATATCAACACATTAGGATTGTATGTATTAAATGGATAAATTACTCATCTTTCTATTCTGCAAATCATAGAAAGAAACCTAATATATATTTTACATCAAAGTAGAAAAGTCTAATTTTCTTTCATAAATTCAAGATTTGTGAAAGCTAAAAACTTTAATCTCTGTAATTTAAACCATCTGTATAAGTGAATACATTTCTTTCTCCAAGGCATAATTAAATTTATTACTTACATTTGGTAGATAGGTTTGACAGATAGTGATGATATTGTTAGTCTCCAGTAATGTTTCATTTTCAGAGGATAACTTTGCAAAGCAATGTAGTGTGGGGGTTAAAACCATAAACTATGGACATGGACAATTTGGACATAAATTCTGACACCATCATTCTGTGTTGAATCACTTGGGCAAATTTCTAAACTTCTCTAAACTCACCTTTGTCCTATGTTAAGCAAGAACTCTATTAACACCTAATTCATAGAATTATTTTGATGATTATATTAGAAAGTGCACCTGGCAATTCTAACATAGTATCTGACACATAGTAACTACTTTATAAATTATAATTAATAGTATCATATAAACTCCAGATTTCTTAAATTTGCTACCAATTTACTTGGGTTATAATAATGGAAAGACCACTAGATATAACCATATTGGGAGTACTTGTCACGTCACTATAGAGGTATTTAGATCCTACATAAACTCGTACAAACCCTATGTGCATTTAGCATCACCAACATTTATGATATCCTTTCATAGATTATCAGTTTGCCTATAAATAATATTACTTAAAAATCCATTTAAAAATTAAAAAGTTTAAGGGCTAAGCAGAATAAACATTATATCATAACATAATCTTATTCCCCATCGAATTAAGTAAGAATATTAGGGAAGGTTGCCAAGCAGGCCAAAAAATATCTTTCTGATTAACCTATTATTGATTTATAAAAGGTATTCTGGAGACATAATTGTCATTTGATAAAATAAAAACACATCATTTACAGTGATTAAAAATTACACTATATATGATAACTTACTGCTTAGTGTGAGATAGCTTCACAAATCCTCTTGAATTAATCATTGGGATCTGGTTTTGCTCAAAGCATGTAGGAAAGATAGGAGAATATACAAGCAGAGGCTCCTGGAATTCCATGCCTTCATAGAGAGGCAAACTTTAAATTAGTAAGAATGTTATGCTGGAAAACTTCATAACAAAAGTTAACAAATTCTGATGTTGCGTAGAGGTGAATAAATCACCTCTTCCTCCAACAAAAACTCTTTCTATAAAAAAGAAAAAAAAATCTCCAAAAGAACTGATATTTATTGCTACACACTGTGATTCTCTATTGCAGGGCAAGTATTTTGCTAAGTACTTTAAAGAGAGTAAATTTCAAATTTCATCTTCACAAAGATGAAATACATTTATTTCATCTAAAATACATTTATATCCATTTTAAAGATTAAGGAATGTATGGATACAATCTGCTTCATACCTGTCGCCTCCACATATGCATGTAAACAAAATCCCATAAAGGACAAAGCAAATGCTATCCATGTGAAAAAAACACAACTCCATGGAAATAAAATAAATATTTTTATGATAACTAAAAATGAGATACTGTTATAACCCAACTCAGTTATTTTATATATTAGAAAAAGACCATGATGATGAATTCATACACAGTGAAATCCTTAACTCATATGAGTTTTTTCATTTTAGGGCCCTAGGCTTAATTTTCAATTCTTGAGGGATAATGTCCCAGACCAATAGTTAAAATTTAATTATTCATTTTGAGAGATTCCTTGTTGATGTGTTTACTCTTTTCTCCCATTCCTCTGCCCCTGAGTATATACTTTGTTCATGGTTTAAATGTGGCATGCTATCTTAGTGACCAGGGTATTTTCACCCTTCTGTGTTGCTTGTCATGGTTAGTCATAAAAATGAGTTTATTCATCACAGGAACAGCAATACCTAAAATACAGGCTTCAGGGACTCTCCACTATCAACAGGAATTTAGAGATGGTTATTATTCTAGAACATTTTCAATTACTCACATAGCAGATTTGAACTCTAGGTTGTCTTTGCTCTGATCATAACACACTCTGGACCCTTCTCTTACTGCATAACGGCTATACAAAGTTTGTAAGGGAACAACAAGACTTGCACTGAAACTTACTAGCAGTGTGATCCCTAATATGTCATTTCACTTTAATGAGCATCCATTTATTCTTTTTTTTCTTTTCTCTTTCTTCCTTTCTCTTTCTTTTCTTTCTTTATTTTTTCTTTCTTTCTTTTTCACAGTTTTTTATTATGATACTTTAATATTATATTTTAAATACTGGGATACATGTGCAGAACCTGCAGGTTTGTTACATAGGTATACACGTGCCATGGGGGTTTACTGCACCCATCAACCAGTCATCTGCACTAGGTATTATTCCTAATGCTATCCCTCCCCTAGCCCCCACCTCCTGACAGGCCCCGGTGTGTGATGTTCCCCTCCCTGTGCCAATGTGTTCTCATTGTTCAGCTCCCACTTATGAGTGAGAATATGTGGTATTTGGTTTTCTGTAATTGTATTAGTGTGCTGAAAATGATGGTTTCCAGCTTCATCCATGTCCCTGCAAAGGACATGAACTCATCCTTTTTTATGGCTGCATAGTATTCCATGGTTTATGTGTGCCACATTTTCTTTATCCAGTCTATCATTGATGGGCATTTGGGTTGATTCCAAGTCTTTGCTTTTGTAAACAGCGCTGCAATAAATATTTTTTAGAAAAAAACTATTTCAAATTTCATATGGAACCAAAAAAGAGTGCATATAGCCAAGACAATCCTAAGCAAAATGAACAAAGCTGGAGGTATCGTGCTACCCGACTTCAAACTGTACTACCAGGCTACAGTAACCAAACCAGCATGGTACTGTTGCCAAAACAGATAAATAGATCAATGGAACAGAACAGAGACCTCAGAAATAATGCCACACATCTACAACCATCTGATCTTTGACAAACCTGACAAAGATAAGCAATGGGGAAAGGATTCCCTATTTAATAAATGTTGCGGGGAAAACTGGCTAGCCATATGCAGAAAACTGAATCTGGACCCCTTCCTTACACCTTATACAAAAATTAACTCAAGATGGCGTAAAGATTTAAGTGAAAAATCCAAAACATTCAGGACACAGGCATGAGCAAAGACTTCTTTCTTTTCTTTTTTCTTCTTTTCTTTTCTTTTCTTTCTTTCTTTCTTTCTTTCTTTCCTTCCTTCCTTCTTTCTTTCTCTTTTCTTCTTCCTCTTTCTTTTTTTACTGAAAAGTATTAATCATGTATATTAATGGAGCGCAATGTGAGGTTTTGATCTATGTGTGCCTGCAGAAATAGTCAATGAAGCCAACTAACATAGGCATCACCTCATTAACTTATCATTTTTTGTGGTGAGAATATTATTCTTTTAGCAATTTTAAAATATACAGTATATTATTATTAACTTCAGTCACTATGTGGTATGTAGATCACTGAAACATTTCTCCAGTACTACTGAAACTTTTTACCCTTTGATCAACACCTTCCCTTCATCTGTGCCTTCTCCTACCCCTCTTAATTTCTGATAACCACTTTTCTACTTTCTTTTTCTATGAGATCAACTATTTTAGATTCCACATATATGAGAAATCATACAGTATTTAGTCTGTTACTGCCTGGCTTATTTCACTTAGTATAATGTCCTCCAGTTCCATCTATGTTGTTTGTGAGTGACAGAATTACCTTTTTATTTAAGGCTGTATAGTATTACATTGTGTATATTTGCCACATTTTCTTTGTCCATTAATCTACTGATAGGCACTTAGGTTGTTTCCAAATCTTAGCTACTGTGAATAATATTGTAATGAACATAAGAGTGCAGATATTTGCTCGACATACTGATTTCAATTCCTTTAGATATATATCCAGAAGTGAAATTGCTGGATCTTATGGTAATTCTATTTTTCATTTTTTGAAGAATCCAACACTTTTTCAAAATGGCTGTGCTAATTTGATTTCCATCAACAGTGTACAAACAATAATTGTTATCATTTGTCTTTTTAAACATAGCCATTCTAAGAAGTGTGAGGTGATATCTCATTGTGATTTTAATGTGCATTTCCTTTACTACTAGAGATATTAAGCATTTCAAAAAAATATATCTCTTAGGCATTCACTTCAAAAAACAAAATTGAAAGAAGGGAATACTTCCAAACTCATTTTATGAGAATGCAATTACCCTAATACCAGACCCAGACAAAAAAATAAAACTGATGGCTGGTATCATTAATGAACATAGATGCAAAAGTCCTCAGTACCAAATTCAGCAGCACATTAAAAAATATCATTTACCATAATCAACTGGGATTTATCCCAGGTTGCAAGGATAGTTCAATATATGTAAGTCAATAAATGTGGTACATCACCAAACAAAAATAATGGGAAAAGCCATAGATGCAAAAAAAAAAAAAAAAAAAAAAGTATAGAAGACATGTACCTCAACATTCCGCAACAATAAAGGCTATGTATGACGGGCCCACAACAACACATTCAATGGTGAAAACTTGGGAGTTTTATTCTCTAAGATCTGGAACAAGACAAGGATGTCCACTGTCTTAATTTCTATTCAACATAGTACAGAAAGTCCTAGCCAGAGCAATTAGGCTAGAAAAAGAAACAAAATGCATCCATATAGAAAAAGCAGAATTGAAATTGTCTTGGCTTGCTGATGACATAAGCTTATATATGAAATCCCTAACGAATCTACCAAAAACAATTAGAATTGTCAAACAAATTCAGTAAAGTTGCAGGTTAATCAACATACAAAATCCATTAGCATTTCTTTACACTAACAACAAGCTATCTGAAAAGGAAATTAAGAAAATAATACCTTTTATAATAACATCAGAAAAAAAATACTTAGGAGAAAATTTAACCATGGTGGTGAAATATCTGATTACTGAAGCTATGAAATATTGATGAAAAAAATTGAAGAAGACACAAATAAATATAAAGATATCCTATGTTCATGGATTAAAATTCAAACACCATTAAATGTAAACATTACCCAAAACTATCTACAGATTTAATGTAATCTCTGTCAAAATTCTAATGTTATTAGCCACAGAAACTTTTAAAAAATCCTAAAGTTTTTATGAAATCAGGAAAGATCAAGAGAGAAAAAATTACCCAAAACAATCTTGAGTAATCTATTGTAATCAAAAGAGCATTGTACTGCCATAAAAATAGACATGTAGATGAAAGGAAGAAGATTAAAGCCTTCAAATAGACTCAAGTATGTACAGCCAATTGATTTTCAACAAAGGTGCCAAGAACACACAATGGGAAACGGACAGTCTTTTCAATATACAGTGCTGAAAAAACTAGATATCCTCATATGAAGAATAAATTTAGGCCTTGATCTCATACCATATACAAAAATCAACTCAAAATGGATTAAAAACTTAAAATATAAGATCCCAAACTATAAACTACCAAAAGAAAATATTTTTTAAAAAGACCCTCCCCAGCATTGGTCTGGGCAATAATTTCTTCGCTAGGACTTCAAAAGCACAGACAGCAAAACCCAAAATAGATAAATGGATTGGTATCAAACTAAAAGGCTTCTGCACTGCAAAAACAGTAAACGATTTTTTTAATTAAAAATTAATGACATGAAAAGACAGCCCACAGTTTGTGAGAAAATATTTGCAAACCATACATCTGATAAGGGACTAATATCCAAAATATATAAGAAGAATGTGGAGGTGGAGCAAGATGGCTGAATAAAACCCTCCAGTGATCACCCTCCTCTCCCCACAGAAACATCAAATTAAAGTATCCATATGAGAAAGCACCTTTATAAGAATCAAATATAAGATGAGTAATCACAGTACCTGATTTTAACATCAAGTCAAGAAAAGTGACAATGAAGACGATAAGAAAGATAGTCTTGAATTGCCTACACCACCTGTTCCTCGTTCCCCATGCAGTACCGTTAGGCACAGAGAGGAAATCTCCATGTTTGGAGGAAAAGCAAAGTGATTGTGGTACTTTACATTAGAACTCAGTGCTGCCCAGTCACAGAGGAATGCAGCACAGGGCATGATTCAGCCAATGCCCATAAAGACAGCATTTAGACTAACCCTGGGCAGAGAGGGGAGCCTTTCATTCCAATGCTCAGAATGTGAGTTCCAGCTAGCTCCACCACCGCAGATTAAAGGGCTCTAGGGTTCTAAATAAATTTGAAAGGCAGCCTAGGCCACAAAGACTGTAATTTCTGGGCAAGTCTTGGTGATATGGTGGGCTTGGAACCAGTAGACTTGGGGCACATGCAATTCACTAAGACTCCAGCTAGAACAGCCAAGAGAGTGGTTGCATCACTTTCCCCAACTCCGGGCAGCACAGATCACAGCACCAGAAGAGACTCCTTCTGCTTGAGAAAAAAGAAAAAAAGAGGAAAGAGTAAAGAGGATTCTGTTTTGCAATTTTCACACCAGCTTAGACAGAGTAAAAGTATCAAAAAGACTCCTGAAGCCCTCATTCCAGGCCCTAGCTCCTGGGAGTCACTTCTAGACCTGTTCTGGGCTAGAAATTAACCCGCTATCCTGAAGGAAAGAACCCAGTCCTGGCATAATTCACTGCCTGATAACAAAAGCGTCCTAAGGCCTTGAATAAACATCAGCACTAGCTAGGCGGTAGTTGCCAGGAGCCTTGAATGAGATCAAGTATCATGCTCACTTCAGGTGTGACCCAGTGCATCCCCAGCTGTGGTGGCCACTGGAGTGTTTATATTACCCCTATCCCAACTAGGCAGCTCAGTATGTATATAGAGATTCTCTTTGGGAGAAAGTAAGAGAAGAGGATAAGAGGCTCTGCCTGGTAATACAGGGAAGTCTGAATCTTACCCAAGACCAGCTTGATAGTACCTCTAAGAGTCTGCAAGAGTCACAGCATTACTGGGCTTAGGGTGTCCATAATACAGATATGGCTCCAATGACCAAAAATGTAGATTGCCACACTCATTTTTTTTAATACTTGAAAAGCCTTCTCAATAAGGTTGGGTACAAACAGGCCCATTCTGTGAAGACTACAATAAATACCTAGCTCTTCAATTCCCAGATATTGATGAACTTCCGCAAACATCAAGACCATCCAGGAAAACATGACCTGAACAAACAAGTTAAATAAGGCATCAATTACCAATCCCAGAGTAACAGAGAGATGTGACTTTTCAGACAGAGAATTCAAAATAGCTGTTTAGATGAAGCTGAATGAAATTCAAGATAAAACAAAGAAGGAATTCAGAATTCTATCAGATAAACTTAACAAAGAGGTTGAAATCACTTTAATAAATCAAGCAGAAATTCTGGAGCTGAAAAAATTTAATCAACAAACTAAAGAATGAGTCAGAGTCTCTCAACAGTAGAACTGATCAAGCAGAAGAGTTAGTGAGCTTGAAGACAAGCTATTTGAAAATATACAAAGAAGACAAAAGACACAAAGAATTTAAAAAGTGAAGCACACCTGCAGAATCTAGAAAATAACCTCAAAAGGGAAAATCTAAGAGTTGTTTGCCTTAGGAGGATGTATAGAGATCAGGATAAAAAGTTTATTCAAAGAGATAAGAGTAGAAAACTTTCTAAACCTAGAGAATGATATCAATATTAAAGTACAAGAAGATGATATAACAATGTTGGAAGAGGGGCCTGGTGGGAGGTGATTGAACCCTGGGAGTGGATTTTCCTCTTGCTGTTCTCATAATAGCAAGTGAGTTCTTATGAGATCTGGTTGTTTATAAAAGTGTGTAGCCCTTCCCCCTTCTCTCTCAATTCCTCCTTCTCCAACCATGTAAGATGTGCCTTACCTCCTTCCTCTTCAACTTTGCCATGATTGTACGTTTCCTGAGGCCTCCCTAGCCATGCTTCTTGTACAGCTTCTGGAACTATGAATCAATTAAATCTCTTTTCCTTATAAATTACCCAGTGTCAGGTAGTTCTTTAAAGCAATGCAAGAAAGGGCTAATACAAAGACTAAAAGATGAACCTATCAAAATAATTACAACTGCCTTTAAAGATATAGACAGAATAAAAAGATACAAATGGAAACAACATAAATTTAAAAAGTAAAGTAGATCAATCTAAAGTGTAGAGTTTTTACTAGTCTTCTTTTTGTTCATTTGTTTGTTTTTGCAATCAAAGTAAAGTTGTAATCAGTTTAAAATAATGGGTTATAAGATGCTATTTGCAAGCATCCTGGTAACTTCAAATCAAAAGCCCTACAACACATGCACACACCTAATATAAAAAAGAAGAAATTAAAATGGAGAAAATCACTTTCACATAAAGGAGGACATGAAGGAAGAAAAGAAAGAAGAGAAGGCCACAAAATGACCAGAAAAAAAAATAACAAAATGACAATAGTAAGTCTTTACTAATCAATAATAACACTGAATGTAAATGGGATAACCCCTCCGATCAAAACGCGTAAAGTTGCTGAATAGATTAAAAAAACAAGACCAAACAATCTACTGCCTACAAGAAATACACTTCACCTATAAAGACACACATAAACTGAAAAGAAAGAGGTGGGAAAAGATATTCCATTCAAATGGAAATCAAAAAAGAGTAGGAGTAACTAATACCAGACAATATAGATTAAGGGGCAAAAACTATAAAAACAGACAAAGAACCTCATAATATAAAAATAAAGGGGTCAATTTAGCAAGAAGATTTGACCATTTTAAATGTATATGTATACACAGTACTGGAGCACCTAGATATTTAAAGCAACTATTATTAGAGCTAAAGAGAGAGATAGACCCCAATACAATAATAGCTGGAAACTTCAACACTCCACTTTCAGCACTGGACAGATCTTCCAGACAGAAAATAAACAAAGAAACATCAAACTTAATCTGCACTATACGCCAAATGGACCTCACAGATACTTAGAGAAGTATCCAACAGCTGCAGTATACATATTCTCTTCAACACCTGGATCATTCTCAAGAAAGACCAGTTGTTAGGCTACAAAACAAGTATTAAAAATTTCATTTAAAAAAATTATATCAAGTATTTTCTCTGACCACAATAAAATAAAGCTAGATATAACAAAAAGAGAAATTTTGGAAAATAGACAAACACATGGAAAATTAAACAATATGCTTCTAAATGAACGGTGAGGAAATAAATTAATAAGGAAATGTTAAAATGTCTTGAAACAAATTAAAATGGTAACAACATACTAAAACCTGTGGAATACAGCAAAAGCAGTTCTAAGAGGAAAGTTTATAGCAATAAGCACCTACACTGAAAAAGTAGAAAACCTTCAAATAAACAACCTAATGATGCATCTTAAAGAACTTGAAAAATTAGAGCAAACCAAATCCAAAATCAGTGGAAGAAAAAAAGGTCGGAGTAGAAATAAATGAACTTCAAACAAAAAAAAATGCAAAAATCAATGCAATAAAAATTTTTTTTTGAAAAAATAAGCAAAATCAACAAAACTTTAGCCAGACTAAGAAAAAAAAAGAGAGACTACCTAGATAAATGAAATCAGAAATGAAAATGGAAACATTAAAACTGATACCACAGAAATTCAAAATATCATTAGAGACCAATATGAACAGCTACGTGCCAACAAAGTGGAAAACCTAGAAGAAATAGATAAATTCATAGATACATACAACTTACCACGATTGAACCACGAAGACATCTAAAACCTGAATAGACCAATAGCAAGTCATGAGACCAAAGCAATAATAAAAAGTCTCCCAGCAAAGAAAAGCCAAGGACCCAATGGCTTTACTGCTGAATTTTTACAAACATTTAAAGAATAATTAATACCAAATCTACTCCGATTATTCTAAAAAATAGAAGAGGAGGAATTACTTCCAAATTCTTTTATGAGCCCAGTATAACCCTGACAAAGACAGGATCAGTCAAATTGGAATTGAAAAAGTCAAACTACTTTTGTTTGTGCTGATCAGATCTTATATTTGGAAAAACCTAAAAACACTGCCAAAACAAAAATAAAAACAGACAAAGACACATCAAAAAAAGAAAACTCCAAATCAATATCTCTGAAGAACAGTGGTGCAAAACTTCTCAACAAAATACTAGCAAACTGAATTCAACAACACATTAAAAAGGTCATTCATCATGACAGAGTGGGATTCATCTCAGGGATGCAAGAATGGTTTGAAAAATGCAAATCAACCAGTGTGCTACATCATATCAACAGAATTAAGGACAAAAGTCATACAATCATTTCAACTGATGCTGAAAAGGCATTTGATAAAATTCAACATCCTTAGAAGAAAACCTAGGCATTACCATTCAGGACATAGGCATGGGCAAGGACTTCATGTCTAAAACACAAAAAGCAATGGCAACAAAAGACAAAATTGACAAATGGGATCTAATTAAACTAAAGAGCTTCTGCACAGCAAAAGAAACTACCATCAGAGTGAACAGGCAACCTACAAAATGGGAGAAAATTTTCACAACCTACTCATCTGACAAAGGGCTAATATCCAGAATCTACAATGAACTCAAACAAATTTACAAGAAAAAAACAAACAACCCCATCAAAAAGTGGGCAAAGGACATGAACAGACACTTCTCAAAAGAAGACATCTATGCAGCCAAAAAACACATGAAAAAATGCTCATCATCACTGGCCATCAGAGAAATGCAAATCAAAACCACAATGAGATACCATCTCACACCAGTTACAATGGCAATCATTAAAAAGTCAGGAAACAACAGGTGCTGGAGAGGTTGTGGAGAAATAGGAACACTTTTACACTGTTGGTGGGACTGTAAACTAGTTCAACCATTGTGGAAGTCAGTGTGGCGATTCCTCAGGGATCTAGAACTAGAAATACCATTTGACCCAGCCATCCCATTACTGGGTATATACCCAAACGACTATAAATCATGCTGCTATAAAGACGCATGCACACGTATGTTTATTGCGGCATTATTCACAATAGCAAAGACTTGGAACCAACCCAAATGTCCAACAATGATAGACTGGATTAAGAAAATGTGGCACATATACACCATGGAATACTATGCAGCCATAAAAAAGGATGAGTTCATGTCCTTTGTAGGGACATGGATGAAATTGGAAATCATCATTCTCAGTAAACTATCGCAAGAACAAAAAAACAAACACCGCATATTCTCACTCATAGGTGGGAATTGAACAATGAGAACACATGGACACAGGAAGGGGAATATCACACTCTGGGGACTGTTGTGGGGTGGGGGGAGGGGGGAGGGATAGCATTGGGAGATATACCTAATGCTAGATGACGAGTTAGTGGGTTCAGCGCACCAGCATGGCACATGTATACATATGTAACTAACCTGCACAATGTGCACATGTACCCTAAAACTTAAAGTATAATAAAAAATAAATAAATTAAAAAAAAATTCAACATCCTTTCATGATAAAAACCCCTCAAAAAATTAGGCATAAAGGAAACATTCTTCAAAACAATAAAAGCCATATATGAGAGACCCAGTTAGTATCATACTGAATTGGGAAACACTGAGAGTCCTTTCCTCTCAGATCTGAAACAAGACAAGGATGCTGCCCATTTTCACCACTAGTGTTCGCATAATACTGGAAGTCTCGGCTACAGCAATCAGACAACAGAAAAAAAATGGCATCCAAATTGGAATAGAAAAAGTCAAATTATTTTTGTTTATGCTGATCTGATTTTATATTTAGAAAAACCTAAAGACTCCACAAAAAACTATAAGAATTGATAAACAAAACTTACAGGCTACAAAATCAACATACAAAAATCAGTAGCATTTCTATCTTCCAAAAGGGAGTAACCTGAAAAAAAAAAAATCAAGAGAGTAATCCCATTTACAGTAGCTGCAAATAAAATAGAATATCTAGGAATGAACTTAAGCAAAAAAAAAGTGAAAAAAATTCCACAACGAAAATTATAAAATATTGATGCAAGAAATTTTAGAGGATGTTAAACAGTGGAAAGATATTTCTGTTTATGAATTGTGAGAATCAATATTGTTAGAATGTCCATACTATTTGTGATGGTTAATATTGAGTGTCAACTTGATTGGATTGAAGGATGCAAAGTATTGCTTCTGGGTGTGTTTGTGAGGGAGTTGCCAAAAAAGATTAACATTTGAGTTAGTGAACTAGGGGGAGGCAGACCCACCCTCAATCTGGATGGGCACCATCTGATCAGCTACCAGTGCAGCTGGTAAAAGCAGGCAGAAATATGTGGAAGGACTAGACTAGCTAAGTCTTCTGGCTTCCATCTTTCTCCCATGCTGGAAGTTTCCTGCCCTTGAACATCGGACTCCAAGTTACTCAGCTTTTGGACTCTTGGACCTACACTAGTGGTTTTCCAGGGTGTCCCAGGCCTTCAGCCATAGACTGAAGGCTGCACTGTCAGCTTTCCTTCTTTTGAGGTATTGGGACTCATACTGGCTTCCTTGCTCCTCAGCTTGCAGGTGGCCTATTGTGGGACTTCACCTTGTGATCATGTGAATCAATACTTTTTAATACACTTCCTTTCATATATATATTTATTCTATTAGTCCTGTTCCTCTAGATAACCCTGGATAATATACTACCCAAAGCAATCCATAGATTCAATGCAATCTCTATCAAAATACCAATGACATTATCCACAGAAATAAATTTTAAAAAATCCTAAAATGCACAAGAAACCACAAAAAGCCAAGAATAGCAAAAGCAATCCTGAGCGAAAAGAACAAAACTGGAGGAATTGCATTACGTGACTTCAAATTATCCTACAAAGCTATGGAAACCAAAAAGCATGGTACTGACATAAAAACAGACACACAGACCAACAGAGAATCCAGAAAGAAATACCCACATCTACAGAAAACTCATTTTCAACAAAAGTGCCAAGAATATACATTAGAGAAAAAGCAATCTCTTCAATAAATGGTGCTGGGTAAACTGGCTATTCATATGCAGAAGAATGAACTAGACCCCTATCTCTTGCCATATAAAAAAATAAAAATGGATCAAAGACTAAAATCTAAGACCTCAAACTATGAGCTACAAGAAAATGGGGGAAACTCTCCAGCACACTGGTGGGGCAAAGATTTCTTGAGTAATACCTCAAAGGCACAGGCAATCTAAGCAAAAATGGACGAATAGGATCACAGCAAGTTTAAACGCTTCTGCATAGCAAAAAGCACAATAAATAAAGTGAAGAGATAACCCACAGAACGGGTGAAAATATTTGTTAACTACCCATCTTATAAGAGATTAATAATCAGAATATATATTATTCTGGTTATATCACACAACTCAATATGAAAAAAACCTAATAACTCAATTAAAAAATGGGGAAAAGAGCTGAATAGACCTTTCTCAAAAGAGGATGTACAATTGACAAACAGGTATATGGAAAATTGCTAAACATGACTGACCATCAGATAAATGAAAATCAAAACTATGAGATATCATCTCACCTCAAACTAAATGCTTTTATCAAAAAATAGGCAATAACAAATGCTGGTGAGGATGTGGAGAAAGGGAAGCCTCATACACTGTTGGTGAGAATGTACGTTAGTACAGGCACTATGGAGAACCGTATGGAGGTTTCTCAAGAAACTAAAACTAAAACTAACATATGATTCAGCAATCCCACTGCTAGATATTTATCCAAAAGAAAGGAAATCAGCATATTGAAGAGATATCTGCACTCTCATGTTTATTGCAGCACTATTTATGATAGCCAAGACTGGGAATCAACTCATGCATCTATCAACAGATTAATGTATAATGAAAATGTGGTATATATACATGATGGAGTAATATTCAGACATAAAAAGAAATGAGATTCTGTAATTCGTAACAACATGGATGGAACTTGAGAACGTTATGTTAAGTGAAATAAGCTGGGCACAGAATAACAAGCATGGCACATTCTCACTCATTTGTGGGAGCTAAAATTTAAAACAATTGAACTCTTGATGATAGAGAGTAGAAGGATGTTACCAGAGGCTGGGAAGGATATTTGAGGTTGGGGAAATGGGGATGGTTAATGGATACATCTACCCTATATAGTCAGAAAGAATAAATAACATCTAGTATTTGATAGCACAACAGGGTGACTACAGTCAACAATAATATATTGCATATTTTAGCATAACTAAAAGAACTATGATCAAAATGCTCATAACACAAAGAAATAATAAATGCTTAAGGATGCTCCATTTACCCTGGTATGATTATTGCACATTGTATGCCTGTATCAAAATATCTCATGCACCCCATAAATATATACACCTACTATATACCCATAAAAATTTTCAAAAATGATAGAACATATAATTTCAGAAAGCCTGCAAATAAATAACACCAAGTTGGAAAAAAACAAAAAACAAAATATATAAGAAACCCAAACTTAATAGCAAGGAAACTAATAATCTGATTAAAAAATGGGAAAAAGATTTGAACAGATGTTTGCCAAATGTTTATTTATTATTAAAATTGGCTTAAAAGTATTAACACTGCTACATTATTCCTTTATTATGGTCCTCAAGGGAAGGGATAAAAAAAAAGGAATGTAGAGAGGAAAAAAGTTAGCATTAATTAAGTGCCTACAATGTACAAAGAGCCAACTGACCGAAATAATGCTTCTACAAAATAATATCACTTAATCTGGTGATTCTCAAATCCTTAAGACACCATAGTTGGCTGTCGTTATTTATCCCAGGACCTGGGCAATGATATTGAAAACAAACAATCAGAATCTCTGCAGATAGAATTCAAATATAGATTTTGTTTGTTTGTTTCTGTTTGATCTTGGCTCACTGCAACTTCCACCTCGCGGGTTCAAAAAATTCTCATGCTTCAGCCTCCCATGAGCCACCACAGCCAGCCAATTTTTGTATTTTTAGTAGAGACAGGGTTTCGTCATGTTAGCCAGGCTTGTCTTGAACTCCTGGCCTCAAGTGACACACCCACCTCGGTCTTCCAAAGTTCTGGGATTACAGGCATGAGCCACCCCACCCAGCCTCAAATATAGATGTTTTTAAAAGCTCCCCTGGTGAGCACTTGAAGTGTTATTTTCCAATAATTTTACTGGAAAAAAGATACATTTGTGGATTTTATCAAAGCTCAGCCCAAAATATTCATCCTGTTAGGAAATTCCATGTTGTTTTTATTGATTCCCCTACTGCATTCTAACATTTAAGAGCTGTTGTGTAAAATCAATATAAAAAGTAACAGGTCCATTGAAGACCTTTTGGAATGTTGAGTTCTACTTTCATAAAGTTGGAGTCTCCCAGATCAGCTCCTTACTGGCTACCATCCACTTTAGTGTTCATTGACTCTGGAATTGCTATGGAAACTACTTGGTTTGCAATGAAAATAATAATAGATGGTATGATTCTAAGAAACATAGTGGACTCAACTTATTATCCCCATTTTATAAATGCACAGACTCAATTACAGAGGGGGTAGATTACCTGTTTGGTGCTATAGCACATAAATGATAAGAAAAGCACTTGAGGAGAACTACAAACCACTGCTCAATGCAATAAAAGAGGATACAAACAAATGGAAGAACATTCCATGCTCATGGATAGGAAGAATCAATATTGTGAAAATGGCCATACTGCCCGAGGTAATTTATAGATTCAATGCCATCCCCATCAAGCTACCAATGACTTTCTTCACAGAATTGGAGAAAACTACTTTAAAGTTCATATGGAACCAAAAAAGAGCCCACATTGTCAAGGCAATCCTAAGCCAAAAGAACAAAGCTGGAGGCATCATGCTACCTGACTTCAAACTATATTACAAGGCTACAGTAACCAAAACAGCATGGCACTGGTACCAAAACAGAGATATAGACCAATGGAACAGAACAAAGCCCTCAGAAATAATACCACACATCTACAACTATCTGATCTTTGACAAACCTGAGAAAAACAAGCAATGGGGAAAGGATTTCCTATTCAACAAATGGTGCTAGGAAAACTGGCTAGCCATATGTAGAAAGCTGAAACTGGATCCCTTCCTTACACCTTATACAAAAATTAATTTAAGATGGATTAAAGAATTAAATGTTAGACCTAAAACCATAAAAACCCTAGAAGAAAACCTAGGCAATACCATTCAGGACATAGGCATGGGCAAGGACTTCATGTCTAAAACACCAAAAGCAATGGCAACAAAAGCCAAAATTGACAAATGGGATCTAATTAAACTAAAGAGCTTCTACACAGCAAAAGAAACTACCATCAGAGTGAACAGGAAACCTACAGAATGGGAGAAAATTTTTGCAATCTACTCATCTGACAAAGGGCTAATATCCAGAATCTACAATGAACTTAAACAAATTTACAAGAAAAAAACAAACAACCCCATCACAAAGTGGGCAAAGGATATGAACAGACACTTCTCAAAAGAAGACATTTATGCAGCCAACAGACATATGAAAAAATGCTCATCATCACTGGCCATCAGAGAAATGCAAATCAAAACCACAGTGAGATACCATCTCACACCTGTTAGAATGGCAATCATTAAAAAGTCAGGAAACAACAAGTGCTGGAGAGGATGTGGAGAAATAGGAACACTTTTACACTGTTAGTGGGACTGTAAACTAGTTCAACCATTGTGGAAGACAGTGTGGCAATTCGTCAGGGATCTAGAACTAGAAATACCGTTTGACTCAGCCATCCCATTGCTGGGTGTATACCCAAAGGAATATAAATCATGCTGCTATAAAGACACATGCACACGTATGTTTATTGTGGCACTATTCACAATAGCAAAGACTTGGAACCAACCCAAATGCCCATCAATGATAGACTGGATTAAGGAAATGTGGCACATATACACCATGGAATACTATGCAGCCATAAAAAAGGATGAGTTCGTGGCCTTTGTAGGGACATGGACGAAGCTGGAAAACCGTCATTCTCAGCAAACTATCACAAGGACAAAAAACCAAAGACCACATGTTCTCACTCCTAGGTGGGAACTGAACATTGAGAACACATGGACACAGGAAGGGGAACATCACACACTGGGGCCTGTTGTGGGGTGGGGGGAGTGGGGAGGGATAGCATTAGGAGACATACCTAACGTAAATGACAAGTTAATGGGTGCAGCACACCAACATGGCACATGTATACATATGTAACAAACCTGCATGTTGTGCACATGTACCCTAGAACTTAAAGTATAATATATATATAAAGAAAAGCACTTGAAGCTTTCTCACATTAAAATGTACACTCTCTAGGTCATGGTCAGCCCAAGGGCTAGGTTCCTTGAACCAGTGTGGTTCCTAAGGTAATATGATCCCATCGTGAGCAAAGCTTGACCATTTTTATGCTTGTAGACATTACTTAGTACCTAAGGGCCATGAATGAAACCCAGCCTTTGGTATTAATTGCCCCAAACAAGTCCTGTTTGTCAAGGAAGTCACTCAGGCAACAATTATTTATTGAAGGCCTACTATGTGTTAGGCATTCTTCTAGGTGCTGAGGTTTAAGCAGTGGCAAAAAGAGCAGAAATTAATATTGAACTAATAGGCAATAAACTAGCAAAAAATAAAATAGTTACTTATAAATTTCAAGAACAAAATCAAATTGGTTATAATAAACAGGCCTAACTCAGGAAAAGGGGTTGCTTTGGCTTGAGTGGTCAGAAAGGAATCTAAGTAGATGATGTTTGGGTTGATACCCAAATAATAAGCAGCTAAGTGGTGAATATTGGGGAAAGCAGTCCCTAGTGCAAAACTCAGATATGAACAGTAGGCAGAGAAAGGCCCATAAAACAGTAGTGTGGCTAGAAAATGAAGGAGAGAAAGAAAAACAATAAAAGGAAAATTAGATGATTTTTTAATGCTAAAAGAGAAACAAGACTTTTTCAACATTACACTAAAAATCTCAGCTAATTCAATAAAACAAAAAAGAGAACTAAAATGTTTACTGATTGGGAAGGAAGAAATGAAAGTGTCTGTTTTCAGATGACACGATTATCTGTGTAGGAAATAGGAAATTGTTCACAAACTAATAAGTTTGTGCTGAAAATAATAGGTGATTAGAATTCAATTGAAGTATATTAAGTTAATAAATAGTCAATCACTTTGCTATGTAACAGCAATGAATGAATAAGCGGAATTTGAAATCAAAAACTCAAAATATTGTACATTAATACTCACAATAAATGAAAAAGGTATGACTCCTATAAAGTATCTATAAGATCTATATGAGGAAAAATGACAAAACTCTGATCAGTCAAAGGATTGTCTATTCATGTCTTTTGCACACTTTTTGATGAGATTATTTTTTCTTTACTAATTTATTTGAATTCCTTGTAGATTCTGGATATTAGTCCTTTGTCAGATGTACAAATGGCCAACAAATATATGAAAAAATGCCCAACATCACTAATGATCATGGAAATGCCAATCAAAACCACAATGTGCTACCACCTTACTCCTGCAAGAATAGCCATAATAAAAAAATAATAGATGTCGACATGAATGGGTGAAAAGGGAACACGACTACACTGCTGGTGGGAATATAAACTAGTGCCGTCACTATGAAAAACAGTGTGGAGATTCCTTAAAGAACTAAAAGTAGAACTACCATTTGATCCAGCAATCCCACTACTGGGTATCTAACCAGAGGAAAAGAAGTCATTATATGAAAAAGATACTTGCACACATATGTTTATAGCAGCACAATTCACGATTGCAAAAATATAGAACCAGCCCAAATGCCCATCAATCAATGAGTGGACAAAGATATTGTGATATATATAAAGAATATATGTATAAGGAAATTGTGATATATATAATGGAATACTACTCATCCATAAAAAGGAATGAAATAATGGCATTTGCAGCAACCTGGATGGAACTGGAGACTATTATTATAAGTGAAGTAACTCAGAAATGGAAAACCAAACATTGTATGTTCTCACTTATAAGTGGGAGCTAAGCTATGAGGATGTAAAGGCATAAGAATGATATGATGGACTTTGGCGACGGGGTAAAGGGTAGAAGTGAGGGGACAGATAAAAGAGTACAAATTGGGTTCAGTGTGCACTGCTCAGGTGATGGGTGCACTAAAATCTCACAAATCACCACTAAAGAACTTAGTCATGTAACCAAATACCACCTGTTGCCCGAAAACCTATGGAAATAAAAAATTAAAGTAAAATAAAGCAAAATAAAATAAGCCACATTGCAAAAAAGCAAATCAAAAGAAACCTACATAAATGTAGAAATATTCCATGTTGATAGGTAGACTCAATATTGTTAACATGTCAGTTCCTCCCAAATTTATCCATACATACAATGCAATCCCAATCAAAGTTACAGCAGGTTATTTTGTGGATATCAGCAAACAATTCTAAAGTTTATTTGGAGAAGCAAAAGACCAAAATAGCCAACACAATATTGAAGGAAAATAGCAAAGTTGGAGACTGGCATATCTGTGTTTAAGTCTCACTGTAAAGCTATAGTAATCAATGGAGTGTGAAGAATAGACAAAGAGATCAATGAGACAGACTAGAGATTCCAGAAATACACCATATTAAATATAGTCAACTGCAAGCTGTTGAGGGGTCTCATGCCTGCAATCCCAACTACTCAAGAACCTGAGGCTGGAGGTTCTTGCTGGAGTAATTGCTGTTATTACAGCCATTACCAGGAAGTCAAACCCAGCCTGAGCAACAGATGAGATTCTCACCTGTAAAAGAAGAAGAAGAAGAAGAAGGAGGAGGAGGGGTAGGAGGGGGAAGGAAGAAGGGAAGAAGAAATGTGAACGTCGCTATTGTCCCAGTTACTCGTGAACCTAAGGTGGAAGATCACTTGAGCCCAAGAGCCCAGGAGTTGAAGGCTGCTGGGAGGTATGATCACTCCAGGATGAGACACCATCCCTAATATTTTATATATCATATATGTATATATATATTTATATTTATATACACACACACGTGTGTGTGTGTGTGTGTGTGTGTGTGTTCAACTGATATTTGTCAAAAGAAGAAAGATAATACAGTGCAAGAAAGATAGACTTTCAACAAATGGTGCTGGAACAACCAGGCATCCATGTAAAAAAATGAATTTAGACACAGACCTTACACCCTTCACAAAATTAACTCATAATGGATCAGAGACCTAAATGTAAAATGCAAAACTATTAAATTCATAAAAGATAACATACAAAAAACCTAAATGACATAGAGTTTGGCAATGACTTTATGAATGACACTAAATACACAATCTATGAAAGAATTAATAACCTAGATCTCATTAAAATTAAAAATTTCTGCACTGCAAAATATGATGTGAAAATCATGTAAAGACAAGCCACATGCTGGGAGAAAATACTTGTAAAAGGTATATTTCATGAAGGACTGTGACATACAATGAAGTCTTAAAATTTAACAATACGAAAACAATCTGATTTACAAATAAGCTAATGATTTTAATAGACACCGCACCAAAAATACAGACAGATTTCAAATAAGCATATAAAGAGAAGGTTCAAATCATATGTCATCAGGGAAATGCTAATTAAAACTGGAAAGATACCAGTACACACTAATTTGAATGGCCAAAATCTAGAACACTGACTACATCAAATGCTGGTGAGGATTTGGAGAAACGGGAACTTTCATTCAATGCTAGTGGGAATGCAAAATGATACAATCACTTTGGAAGACAGTTAGGCAATTTTTTACAAAACTAAACTTACTCTTACCACACAATTCAACAGTCAAACTCCTTGGTATTTATCCAAAGGAGCTGAAAACTTATGTTCACATAAACTGAACATGAATGTTTATAGTAGCTTTATATATAATTGCAAAACCTTGGAAACCACCAAGATGTCCTTTTGTAGGTTAATGAATAAACAAATGGTGATACATCCATATAATGAGATATTATTCAGCACTAAAAAGAAATAAGCTATCAAGCCATTAAAAGATATGGAGGGAACCTAAATGTATGTTACTAAGAGAAACAAGCCAATCTGAAATAGCTATGTGCTGTATGATTTTAACTATATGACATTCTGGAAAAGGTAACTGTAAAAACACAGTAAAAAAAAAAAAAAAAAAAAGTCTGTGGTTTCCAGGGGTTAGAGGAAACATATGCATAGGCAAAATACAGAGGACTTTCAAGATAATCAAAAAAACTCTGAATAATAACATAGTGATGAAGAGAGGACTTTTAAGATAATCAAAAAAACTCTGAATAATGACAGAGTGATGAACAGATGTCATTATACATTTGTCCAAACCCACACAGTATGCAACACTAAGAGTGAAAGCTAACATAAACTGTGACCTTGGGTGATAATGGTGTGTCAATGTAGGTTGATCGATTTTAAATAAATGTAACACTCTGGTGGGGGATGTTTGTAAAGGGGAATGTGACAGTCCTTTATGAGATATGCCTTTTATAACCACTTTGGCAACCACTGATGTCCACAGTCTTTTATGTGATATGCTTTTGACAAATATTTTCTCCCAGTATGTGGCTTGTCTTTCATTGCTTTCATTTATAAAGGCATGTGTCAGAGCAAGGGGCATACAGGAAATCTCTATACTTTCCTTTCATTTTTTCCTGGAACTGAATTCTGCTCTAAAAAAAAAAATCTTTTAAAAATGAAATAACTTTACATGCCAATGAAAATGGCTAAAATTAAAAAGACAAAAAAAAAAAACCTAAGTTGTTTTGGTAAGGATCTAGAACAACTAGAAGTCATGTATGTTGTTGATGCTCTCATCAGTAAAAATTACTGCAATTACTCCAGCAAATTATTTGTCAGTATTACTAAAGTTGAATGACCCAGCCTTTCTACTACTAAATATACACACAACAGAAAGGCAGCAAAATACAAGTACCAGAATGCACGCAGTTTTCATAACAGTTCCCAACTAAAAATCTCCTCAAATAACCATCAAAAATAGAATAGATAAGTACATTGTGGTATTTCCAAACAAGAAATACTAAACAATAAGTATGAATAAATAATGATAGCATACAAGACTACAAAGGAATTTCACAAATATGATCTTGCATTAAAGAAAAAGAAAGTATATAGTGTTTGATTTCCTTAGATAAAATTTAAAAACAGATAAGACTAATTTTTTTCCTTAGATAAAATTTAAAAACAGATAAGATAAAATTTAAAAAGAGTTAAGATAATGATTTGGTGGGGGGATGGGAAGTTACTAGAAAGTGGGATTGATATGGCTTTAAGGATGGAGTAATGTTCTATTTTATCTATGAGTATGTCATAAGGATGTGTTTAATTTGTGCAAGTTCGTTGAACTATATGCTTTTCTTAGTTCATTTAGTTCGCTTCATATAAGTATACAAACACATATATATATTTTTTTTTACAAAAAGAAAGGTATGCAAGGAATAAATTACGCAGAGCCTTCCAGACCAGTAATCCTCAAATTTTAATATGCATATGAATAACATAAGTTTCCTGTTTAAATACAAATTCTAATTCAGTAGTTCTGGGGTAGGCCTGAGAGTCTTCCTTTCATACAGGATACCACCTGATACTCATGATTCTGGCTTTTGAATTACACTTTGAGTAGCACAAATTGAGATCACAGTAAGAAGTTTGGTTTTTATTCTAACTATATATGAGGATTTAGAAAAAATCAACTATGACCTAATTTGTGATCTAAAGTCGCTGTGGCTGTCATGAGGAAAACAGACTTTAGAGAACACAAAAATAGAACAATGGTACCCTGCTTAGAATTGTCTTCAAAAAGATGGCTAAATTGGACTTCCGGCGCACTGATCCCGGCTGGGGCCGGCTGAGTGGCACTTAAGCGGGCCATGCCATGCAACCCTGGGCGCTGCCAACCGTGGGCGAGCTCTGGGTGTGCGGGCGGCCTGGCGCGGCGCTCCGCTGTGTCAGCGTGTTATGATGCCGTCCCGTACCAACCTGGCTACTGGAATCCCCAGTAGTAAAGTGAAATATTCAAGGCTCTCCAGCACAGACGATGGCTACATTGACCTTCAGTTTAAGAAAACCCCTCTAAGATCCCTTATAAGGCCATCTCACTTGCCACTGTGCTGTTTTTGATTGGCGCCTTTCTCATTATTATAGGCTCCCTCCTGCTGTCAGGCTACATCAGCAAAGGCGGGGCAGACGGGGCCGTTCCAGTCCTGATCATTGGCATTCTGGTGTTCCTACCCGGATTTTACCACCTGCGCATCGCTTACTATGCATCCAAAGGCTACCGTAGTTACTCCTAAGATGACATTCCAGACTTTGATGACTAGCACCCACCCCATAGCTGAGGAGAAGAGTCACAGTGGAACTGTTCCAGCTTTAAGTTATCTAGCAGAAACTATAGCTGAGGACTAAGGAATTCTGCAGCTTGCAGATGTTTAAGAAAATAATGGCCAGATTTTTTGGGTCCTTCCCAAAGATGTTAAGTGAACCTACAGTTAGCTAATTAGGACATGCTCTGTTTTTCATCCCTTGGCCCTGGCAAGTTTTTCCACAGGAATACGTATCATGGTAGAATAGAGGTTATTCTGTAATGGAAAAGTGTTGCCTGCCACCACCCTCTGCAGAGCTGAGCCTTTCTTTTAAATAGTCTTCATTGCCAATTTGTTCTTGTAGCAAATGGAAGAATGTAGTATGGCTAATTTCTTATTATTAAGTAATTTATTTTAAAAATATCAGAGTATATTATCCTGTACACTTATCTCTACCTTCACGTTCCAGTGGAAGACCTTAGTAAAACCAAAGATCAGTGAGTTCATCTGTAATATTTTTTTACCTGCTTTCTTACTGACAGCAACCAGGAATTTTTTTATCCTGCAGAGCAAGTTTTCAAAATGTAAATACTTTCTCTGTTTAACAGTCCTTGGCCCATTCTGATCCAGTTCACCAGTAGGTCGGACAGCATATAATTTGCATCATTTTGTCCCTTGTAAATCAAGATGTTCTGCAGATTATTCCTTTAATGGCCGGACTTTTGGCTATTTCCTAAAGAAACATGTAGATTAGTGGTTATTATTTAGAGTTTATAGCCCTATTGCTAGCACCTTGTAGTATGTCATCATTCTGCTCATGATTCCAAGGATCAGCCTGGATGCCTAGAGGACTAGATCGCCTTAGTTTGATTCTATTTTTTAGCTTGCAAAAAGTGACTTATATTCCAAAGAAATTAAAATGTTGAAATCCATATCCTAGAAATAAAATGAGTTAACTTCAAAAAAAAAAAAAAAGATGGCTAAATTGGAAGAAGGAAAAGGAAACCAATTTTCCATGCCCTCCAGCTTTGTTCCCATGGCTAATTTGTCATGGGCATACTATTTAAGTATAGGGATATGGAGAAGGAAAGAGACCAGCTACCTCAGAGTGTGTCTTCTCGTCCATCTCATTACTGAATTTCTTTTTCTGCAATTGATGTCCTTTAGTGAACATTTACAATGGAATCATAAATATCTTCACACTGTCCTTCACTAGAGTTTCATCTATATACCTATCCCAGACTATTTTTCTAGTCTATTCTGTTTCTGCTCAGTGAGACAACTCACTGGTTACTGCTATGAAACAGGGTGGAGACACCAGACCAAAATCTTTCCATGCTAAAAGAAGACAATCCTATGTGCTTCTTAATATTATGCATGTGCATGCCTTGAACACAAGTTTGTATCCCCAATATTATTGCCCCCCTAAAAGAATAGGGAATTCTTAGAAGATAGCTGAATCTACGTTTTCGAGTAAGAAAATAAATAACATGTGCCTCCCACATTCTGTTGTGTCTAGAAAACATCAAAGCCTCTACAAATGATAAGGGCAGAGACTAAAGGAGTCAACTTATGGAATTTTTCCTGGTGAAGCTGTGACATTCTGAGTGCCAAAGAAATTATGATAATAACAAAATAATATGCATTTCTAATTGCAGTATATTGAAACAATGAAAGACAAGGATTCAAGGATATTCAACAAAAACAAAAAAGTACAACAAAGAATATAAGAAAGTACTAATAAAACAAAAGAGGATAAATAGAACAGATTGTTTCATGTTGATTGGATTTTAAATGTAAGATAGTGACATGATTAAATATATATGCAGGATATACTAATATATAGAAATGCAAATAAATATATACCCATATTTTATTGACATGAGCAGTAAGTAATAAATGTAAAGAACTGTGTTTTCCAAATAGTCTCAGCAAAATTAGGAGTTCTACAAAGAATAGGAGGTAATTATCATCATTGATAAATACTAATAACAATCAATAACAGTTATCACAAAACGTAACAAAGTTAATTTTACACCTGTACATATGCTGAGAACGTCACCTACATTAACTCCTCCACATATTTCCTTGTTACCAATTTTCCAGTATTCTTTTTTTCTCTAAGTACATGATCAAGACACCAATTTCTTCACAACTTCCCTTAATGTTCCATAAGCTATGGAAACAAAGTACCCCCAGACTATTTAATCACAAAGAACAAAAGATCAATAGATCCAAATGAAAGAAAGTAAAGGCATGGTATTTTCTCCAATATGTCAAGACCAAAAGCTTCTGGCTATTTTTGATAGAAACTAAAGAGAAATTCTAACAGACTTGTATATTAAGATCCTCCAGGAACTTGAGGGGAAAAAAAATCTGAGTTTTATGTGGGTGCACTGTGTTGATACATTTGGCTTTATTAATTTTTGCATTTTATTCTCCTTGGTTTACCGCCTTAGAGTCCAATCTCACACATATTTTCTAGACTCCTGCTAATATAATTTGGTAAGATTCCATAACTCTTTTAGCATATATTTTCCATAAAAGCAATTCTCAAATTCCTTTATTTGTGGTAGTAATATTTAGGCTTCAGTACAAAAACAATTTGGAGGGATACAATTAAGTGCTAAAGAGAATTTATCCACTTATGAGGCAACTCTCTAAGTGCAGTCTTCGGGAGACTTTTGTCCAAGGGTAAGCTGGGTTCTTCCGAAGCCGAAGAGGAAGTTAGAGATTCTCTCTACATGCAAGGATTTGTTGTTGTTGTTGTTGTTAGCTCTCCCCTTGGCTGCTTAATGTCCTTATTCCATATAGTCCCAATTCCTCTCTCCATCCATATTTTTAGTGTATCATGCAACCTCTGAAAATGTTTAGCTTTTAATTGATATTGCCTCGTTCTGTTTAATTGCTTTATTTGCCACTTTCTCAAGCTATAAAACCATGAGGAAGTCCATGACTATAAACACTTGGGATCTAATCATCTTTCTAAAAGATTCTGAAACTAGCTGATTTTAATGTTGGAATATGGGAATGAGGTGTTTGCTGCAAATTTTGGCCAATTGTATGAGTCAGTTATTACCAGTGACATAGAAATGTTGCTTTAGTCCCACAATAACTCAACATCCATTTACATTCTGTTATGTTACAGGAACCACAAAGCCTCGTTTTCATACCTCACCATTATTCTATGGCAACTTCTGAAACTGCTGAGAGTGAAAAGATAGATTTAACTGCATCTACTATTTGTGGTGAAAGGGGCAATTTGTGTTAAATGAAGGGCTGGAAAATAAAACCATACAATTAAAACAATAAGTGAATAAAACAATAAGTGAACAAAACAAACTACAAAACATGCTCTTCTTGAACTGGAATCCTAGTGGATGGGGATAGATAGCAAATAAGATAAATAAGTCAACTACACAGTGAGCCAAAGAGTAAGTGCTCTGGAGAATAATAAGCAGGGAAGGAGGCTAGAGGGTGCCGAGGGTGTGAAAGGAGGCACAATTTTAACAGGGATGGTTGGGGAAGAACACAGGGAGAAGGCTACATATTCTTGAGCAACCGAAAGGGATGAAAAAAATTCTAGGCAGGATGACTTGCTGGCCTGCAGATGGTCACCTGTTTACTGTGTCCTCACATGGCAGAGAAAGAAAGAGGTTTCTCTCTCTTCCTCTTCTTACAAGCCCATCAGTCCTATAGGATTGGGATCCCATCTTATGACCTCATTTAACTCAATTTTCTCCTAAAAACCCTATCTCCAAATGCAGTCACACTGGGGAGCCTTAAAATGTGAATTTTGGAGGGACACAATTTAGTCCATAACAGCTATCTACCTCATCATTGTTATAAAGAGTGAAAATAATATGTCTAAAGTAGCTAGTACAGTGCCTTGCTTAGGACATATATTTCTTCTTTTTCCTCTTTCTCTATCTCCAATTCATTATGAGTAATTTTGTTATTAGGAAGTAAGCCTAACCTGATTCCGTGAATAACTGTGTGGCCTAATCAGGTTTTCCAGAATGATCTAAGCCATGAAATTTTCAAGTACTTCTATCTAATACAGAGGGTGAGCTCAGTGACAATATTAATGTTTTCAGGATCTATGGTCTAGGAGTCCATTATAGAACTATGGTGTTAGAGGTGAGTGTTCTGATCTGGAGAAGGGGTAGAGTGGAATGTTTATACATCCATTATGGAGGCTGGCTGTGCATGCATTGATCTGTTTAGTGCTAGTTGCCCCCCAATCCTACTACACTATTTGCCATACCACCTGAAGTTTCAAGCTATTTAACACTGATGAAGTATAAGCCATTATCTCTGATTTGATATGTACCTGAGATTTAATTAGGTATGGTAGGTGACAGACATGGAGACAACTGCCTTTAAAAGAAATGTAGAAATGTTTATTACTAATAGATCCCCCCCATCCCACACACACAGGGCCATATGATGCGAGACCACGTGGGTAAACACCAGGTTTGGTCAGGAGGCAAAAGAGCCCAAAGCCCTTGTTGGGGCTTCTGTGTGGAGGAATGGGCAAGGCAGGGTAGGTAAGCTTGAGCAAGTTTTGAATTGAATAATTTGAATACTTTCCACATGCTCTGGACTATAGGGGTGGTTTCTAGTTGTGAGGTACCTGGCCCTGGAGTGATTTAGGGCAGAAGAAATATTGGCTTTGTGTATGTGTGAGTAAGATAAAGGAGGTGAAGGGCACATGGGCTTTGGATTGACTGGTTTGCATATGAGAAGCATTCACTGGGACATGCTGATTTTTATATCTAAGAATTAGCTGGCTCCGGGAGGAGCAGTCTTGAGGATTAGTAAGGCCCCCAAGATGTTAAAATATCATAAAATACAGCAAATTTTAAAAATAACATGATTAATACCATCTCCAACAATATTCTGAGTATAGCCTAAAAAATTATTCATGATCTCATCTAACCTCATTCCTATTGTTTCCTTCAATACACTCGGTACACCAGGCAGCTCTGACAAATTTCCAACCGTTCCTCCACCCTACACTCCACTGACTGCTTCTGCGCCTTGAAAGTTGTGGTTTCTTTTGCCAGAATGCCTTCCTACCACATGGGGCAGATGTCTTTTTTCTATAAAAGGGATAAACTTGACATACAAAGTTATTGTGTATCATGTGCCTTCCTGAAGTCTACAGACACTTATTTTCCTGCTCCACCGAATAACCCTCTCAAAGCAGTGAGATTAGTCTGATAGGAATTGTTTTTGGTGAGCCAATGAAAGTTACTAGAGTCAGAGATCTTCTTTTTTTTTAATAGAAAAAAAATGGGGAAACAGCTCACACATTTTTCAAGCATAGAGGCATGTTTTCTCCTCCTATGTAAAACCTCTCATAGCACACAAAATGCTGCTCTTGCCACTCCCAGCAGGGTCTCCACTCTGGCCTGCTTCCCACCATCTGGTATGAAAATTTTCTCAAGACCTATTGCAGTAGCTGTTTTCAAAAAAATTTCATTTCTCCCGATAAACTACCTCCTCCTTGGGACTAGAACACATGCTTTAGTCTTATCTCTTGTCCCCAGTGCCTTTCAGAGTATCTAGAACACAGTAATTCTAGAAAGATATGCAGTTCTTGGGACAAGTGATGAGCATTAGAAAGACTGGTTTTGAATCATGGCTCTGCCACTTTTAATATTATGCCCTTGAACAATGTATGTACAACCATTTTTATGTCTCAGGTAACTCATCTGTAAAATAAGAACCATAATTACAAGATTATTTTGAAGTCTAAATGAGATGACACTTAAATCACTTAGCAGGGTATCTGGCACATAATACATGCTCAATAAATATTACTATGGGGAAAGCTGACAAGTTGTTTTAGCCAGTGTGACACCTTGGTTAAAATTGCCACATTAACCAAAGTTGTCACATTAGCTAATATGATAATTTTCTTATCACTTCAAAATTAAGTAATGAGTCGAGAACTGAGAATGCATATGTTTCTTGCAAAATATACCTCTCTGGACACTCAGGATAAGTAAAATCCATTTGTAAAGGCATGTAGTAATAAGTAAATTGATAATCAAAGATTACGCTTCTCTAAAGCGCCATTGGTGTAGGGGAAAAACCATGAATTCTATAATGAGATTGCCTTGGGTTCAAATCCTAATTTCACTTACTTCTGAATTTACTTTGGGCAAGTTAATGCTGGTCTAGATATATTTTCTTGTCTGGAATATGAACTGTAATACGTACTTCAAAGAATTATTTAACAAAGAAAATTCCCAGGGGGGCATTTTGCAAAGAATAGATTCCCAATATATAACATTTATTATCATTATTTTTAAATCATTTCCTTCTTCTGCACTGAGCAACAAAATAAAGTAAGCCACTTTTTTTTTTTATTAATTGCCTTTTCAGAGACCTTCAAAACTATCAACTCCTGAGGTGTTTAAGGAATCAAATACACTGGGAACCCTGAACAGGTATAAATCACCTGGATCCACCATGTGATCCTCTGTTGTTTGTGACTGTGACAGTTGCAGATAAGTGTTCTGGTACTGAGTGGAAATAACACAATGCTTCTGTACTCATATTCAAGGTTGGCTGTAAATATAAGAGACATAGCAAACAATTGAGCCAGTGCTTGGAAACATTTATTGACCTCACATATATAAAGTACTTACTAGTGACAAAATGTGGATCTCTCAGCATTATCCTACTGGTTTGGGGTTAGGTGTTATAACCAAAAAGAGGGGGACCCATGGAGCCCAACAGCAACTGCTAACCTAACATCAAGTATGAAAGAAGGTGGCTTACTGTTAAGTATTACATCCTCTGAGAAAGACAACACCACTTACCAATTGTGTAATAACTAGCTACTTATTAAACTTCAATTTGGTCTTGTGTAAAATTATTGCTGTTAATCTTGAAACATAGCTATGATGGATGTTGTGAGGAATAAATAAATATAACATGTGAAACACTAAGCACAGTACTAGATTTAGAGTGAAGTGTTCTTAAATGATAGTTATTGCTTTTATAAATGATCCAATCCCTGAATCATCATTAGAGAGAATATTAGATTCAGAAGATGTTGAGTCCAGCAGTTTTCAAATTTTTTCTTCAAGAAACCCCTTGGAGTTCCCTTGGATCCATGTTTTCAAAGATTTTGCCTCATCCAAAGAATTGCTCTTATTTTGTATGAAGTAATCAATTTAAGACAAACAGCCCATATAGCCACAGAATGAAACTACAAATCAATATGATTTAACATTAAAATGATACATGTTTTCCAACAAATGCAGATGGAAAAAGAGCATTTTCTAGTGAAGGGAAAATAACAGAAGTTAAACTAATGAGACGTAATGTAAGATAATGAGCAGAACTACAAGACAACAGTGAAGTAAGAAAGGGACATAAGAATTTCAGGGAAGTAGGTTGCAATATGGTGATCAGGGAACAACTTTAGAAGCCGTTAAGAACTGAGAAATGTGAGGGAACTGGCTATAAAGACTCCTAAGGGGAAGAGCATTGCAACAACAGGGTGGAGTGAAGGCAAGGCATTGCTCATACCATCGTATTCTAGAAACTGAATTATAGAATCTTACTATGTTATTCTAGAAACTGAATTCTAGATCATACCATGTTATTCTAGAAACCCTCTGGAATGGATTGAACAAATTGGAAAAGAGTAGGAGACACAAGCAAGTGAGTAATGAGGGCAAAAGCACAAAGATCTTGCACATCTTTGTAAGAGTCTAACTTTTACTCTGAATAAGTGGAAAAGTCATTGGATGGAGTTCTTAGAAGAGAAAACTAACATGATCTAACTGGCATTTTAACAGGACCATTTTGGCTGTCATGTGGAAAGACTCAAGTGGGATAAGAATAAAAGCAGGAAGACCAATTAGAGGCCAATCATGGCCCCATGTAGAGTGAAAACATTGGAGCTGGGAGAAACTAGTCATGTTCTAGATGCATTTCGAAGGTAGAATCTAGGAGATGTTGCTAATTAATAAGCGACAGAGTGTAAGAAAGAGAGTAGTCAAGAATAATATAAAACGACTCTCCCTAACATGGAATAATGCCATTTACTGCAGTGGAGAAGACTGAATGAGGATCAGGTTAGGGAGGATTGTTAGTAAAATTTTTTTCTTAATGATAACACTTAAGCAAATAATATAGCTCTTAGAATACAATGATAAAACAGTATTCCCTGTGAACTCAATTTTCTTAAGATGCCCAGGAGACATTAGGGAAGAAATATTAATTGGGCATTGGAATCCATGAGTCTCACTTCAGGGAGGAGGAATAGTCAGGGGAGGTAACACTGGAGTCATGTGCATATGGAAGCATTTAAAGTCATCAGATTGGATGAGATTACCAGAAACTGATGGCAGATGGAGAAGACCAGCGGTTCAAGCGCTAATTCTGGGGACACTCCAAAATTCAAGTCTGTTCTGTAGCACTGATACACATGCAGCAAGAGAAGTAGAAGCAAACCAGACAGGTATGACAACCTGAAAACCAAGTAAAGATTTTCCAGCAGAGAAGGAGTGAGAAACTATGACAAATGCTGCAGGTAGATCTAATCAGAAGAGAACTTCATCATTTGGTTTAATCATGTGAGATCATTGCAACTTGAATGGAGTAGAGGTAGCAAAAGCTCAAGTGGAACAATCTTATATTGTTCTATATTTACTCAGAAATAACACTGTTTACTAACATTGATGTTTATTAATGCTAATATTGAGAGTTGAGTGTGAACTGAGTGTTTTTCCTAGGTCCCAAGAGGAAGATCATACAAATACAAATCATGTACACTTGAATTTTAACTTATTTACCTACAAAATGACTTAGGTTAATGAGAAGTTAGTCTGTCAAGAATTGTCTTTACAGTGTAAGACAGATGTATGCTAGATATATTTCTCTCTACCCATTTCAATAGAACATTTGTAGTTCTATATGAAGAGAATCCTGAAGAGAGTGGGTAGATTTTCAAGTCATCATAAGAAATACTGTAGTATACATAAATTACATTTAAAACTGGTGTTTCAATTATTGTTATTATTGTGTTCATTATAGAATATGTGTAAAATATAGTAAATACTGTGTACTTCGTAATTTCATCATTGTATATCATTCTTCTGTACACATTTTCCCCAAAACATTGTATCTATTCTCTTTTCCCTTTATACTTTTCTTAGTATTTTCTTAGGCCTATATATAATATTATGAGATATGAATTTATAATGCTTTCATAATGTTTCAATGCATAGAAACACTCGAGGAAAAATACTTTATTCTTTTTAAACTATATTTAAAAGAGGGATGCCCAGTATTTTAAAGACAAACAAGTGATAATTAAAAATAGAAATGTACACATTTAGCAAAAGAGAAAATTGACAAAAGGAAGAGGATCAAAGTAAAAGAAAAATAGCAATTATAAGTACATATTTTCTTCACTTGAACAGTCATTTCTAAAGGAAAAACATAATTAAACAACTTAAGAAATTTAGAATTGAATACATAATTGCAAAGCCTGATTGTTGCAAAATGAAGACTTTCTAAAACAAATAATTAGATTGTTGGTTCTAGACTTCACGAATCACTGCAAATGTGATCTTATGTAGCATAATTCTACATATTCATGACAGCAATGCAAACTGAGCTCATTTTCTTTCCTCGTAGGTGAGATTCCTTACAGCCATGCAGAGGAGCAATCACACAGTGACTGAGTTCATCCTACTGGGCTTCACCACTGACCCAGGGATGCAGCTGGGCCTCTTCGTGGTGTTCCTGGGCATGTACTCTCTCACTGTGGTAGGAAATATCACCCTCATCGTGTTGATCTGTAATGACTCCCGCCTCCACACACCCATGTATTTTTTCATTGGAAATCTGTCGTTTCTGGATCTCTGGTATTCTTCTGTCTATACCCCAAAGATCCTAGTGACCTGCATCTCTGAAGACAAAAGCATCTCCTTTGCTGGCTGCCTGTGTCAGTTCTTCTTCTCTGCAGGGCTGGCCTATAGTGAGTGCTACCTGCTGGCTGCCATGGCTTATGACCGCTACGTGGCCATCTCCAAGCCCCTGCTTTATGCTCAGGCCATGTCCATAAAGCTGTGTGCATTGCTGGTAGCAGTCTCATATTGTGGTGGCTTTATTAACTCTTCAATCATCACCAAGAAAACGTTTTCCTTTAACTTCTGCCGTGAAAACATCATTGATGATTTTTTCTGTGATTTGCTTCCCTTGGTGGAGCTGGCCTGTGGCGAGAAGGGCGGCTATAATATTCTGATGTACTTCCTGCTGGCCTCCAATGTCATCTGCCCCGCGGTGCTCATCCTGGCCTCCTACCTCTTTATCATCACCAGTGTCTTGAGGATCTCCTCCTCCAAGGGCCACCTCAAAGCCTTCTCCACATGCTCCTCCCACCTGACCTCTGTCACTTTATACTACGGCTCCATTCTCTATATCTACGCTCTCCCCAGATCTAGCTATTCTTTTGATACAGACAAAATAGTTTCTACATTTTACACTGTTGTATTCCCCATGTTGAATCCCATGATCTACAGCCTAAGGAATAAGGATGTGAAAGAGGCTCTGAAAAAACTCCTCCCATAAATCAAGATTATCTCCACCAGAGGAGAAACAAAGACGACCTTAGATGGAGTGTTTTGTATTTCAAACAGAGTTACCATTGTGCTTTATCATGATCAGTCCCCTTCTTGACATGTGATAGTTATAGACATGTACAATAAGAAAATTAGGAAAATTTAGGAGGAAAACATCTGAATATATAAGAATTTGAATTGAATTTCTTATCTCTCTTATTAAAAACAAACATAAACCTTAAGCCCAAAACCTCTCCTATACCTTCATAAAGTGAGGAACAGCCTACCTCATTAGCCTAAGATTTGGCTAACTGATACATATAGAAGAGTATCTATATAGTTCCTAGAACTAGGAAGAATTGTGCTCAATTTTTAATATTTTCCTATGTTTCCAGTTCCTATGTAACTGGATGACATTCATCACTTTCCATTCCCTGAACAGAATATCTTAAACATTGTTCTACATGCTTTCCCCCCGGCAAGAAGAATTAGCACAAAGATCCAGAGACACCCAAGAAATAACTCAGTACAAATGAGACCCAGAAAGGCATGACCTTGCTATGCCTCTTACATAAGTTTCTTGATTAAGAAAAAATTCATCAAGATGCCATACATGTGATTTTTGTAATTCACTGTATAACTCCCAGAGCTCCTCTTTATTTTACAGGGGTGAACTTACAAGGACTTTTACATTCAAATTGTGACCGTCTGGGCATCAAAGGGCAATTATCATCATTTAAAAAAATAACTATTATTTTGGCTAAGTGAAACAATTTCAAAAATAAAAGTCTATGAGTACACATTGATCAACAGATATTTTATTTTTATTATTTAATAGATATTTTATAGAGAGAACATGTATGTACAGGTGTGATTCAACAAAAGGATATTTCACTTAGCATAATGTCTTCTAGGTTTATTCACGTTGTTGCAGGTGACAGAATTACATTTCTTGTAAGGCTGATTAGTATTCCATTGTGTACTATATGCCACTTTTTCTTTTATCGATTTATCTGTTGATGGGCACTTATGTTGTTTCTAAATGTTAGCTATTGTGAATAATACTGCAATGAACATGAAAGCACAGATATCTCCTCAACATACCTATATCAATTCCTGTAAGCATCTACCCAGAAGTGGAATTGTTAGATCATATGGTAATTCTATTTTTAGTTTTTGGAGAGACCTCTATATTGTTTTTCAAAATGGCTGTGCTAATGTACATTCCCATCAGTGGAGTATAAGAGTTCCCTTTACTCCACATCCTGGCCAATGCTTGATAACTTTCATCTTTTTGATAATGACCATTGTAATATAATGCATAATGTATAATATACGAAGTGATGTTTCATTATGATAAGTGAAATAAGCCAGGCACAGAAGAAAACATATTGCATCAACCCACTTATGAGTGGGTTCTAAAAGTTAGAACTCCTACAAGTAGAGAGTACAATGGTAGTTGCCAGTGACTGGGGCAGGGTGGGTGGAGAATGGAGAAGTGTTGATCAAAGGGTACAAAGTTTCATGTAGACAGGAGGAATAAGTTTTGGTGAACTATTGCAGGACAAGGTGACTACAGTTAACAGTAATGTATTGTGTATTTCAAAATCATTTAAAAAGTGGATCTTACATGTTCTCATCACAAAGCAGTGGTAAGTATATGAGGTGATGGACATAATAATTAGTCCAAGATGTTCAATCTGCAATGTATACATGTACTGAAGCATTGTCTTTTACCCCATACATGTATAAAATTATGATTTATCAATATGAATAAAATTTAAAAAACAAAAAGATGAATATGACAAGTGGCATTTAATTTTGATTAGTTTTTCAATGTAAGACAGTACTAATGTAATTTATGTTTATAAACACAAATACTTCCTTATTTGAATTGGTATAAGCAGTAAAGAAAGAAAACGCAAGAAACTGAATTAGGCAACTAGGCCCAGAAAATGTAGGAGTTTCACACAGAGTAGAAAGATTAAATTCACATTGGCAATCATGGACACTAACACAGTAAGTGGGTGCAAGGAATAAAATCAATACAGGTTGTAACACAGAGTAATGCAGCCGAAGCAGAGTTCAACAGTATAATTCTAAGATGCCCGACTTAGGCAATGTTCTGAAAAGGAACAGTATTTATGCCAACTCAGTCTTCTGGTTTTCTAAAATATGTGTTCTATTTCCCACTAATGATATTAAAATTCCTATAAAATACATTCTTTTGAAGTAATCTTAACTGACTCAATTATTATATTACAGTGGCAGTAAATCAATTATGTTATGTTGCCCGACTGAAACCAGGAAACACATCATTCCAGAGGGAAGCATCAATTACAGAAAGCAAAACTGATGTGACTCATCTATTTTTAAAACACCGTGGTATCACAAACCCTGACATGTAACTATAGAAGAAAGTCTCAAACTACTTGAGGACTTCTATTCTAATATTTTTAGGGGAGGCTCCCAAAATTCATTCTTCAAATAAGAATAAGAATATGTCCATATGTTATAAACGTGGCTGGCCTATGTACATATTCACATTATTTGATGCTGGAAGTTAGCTCTAGAATCATGTCTAAGAAATATTACAGAGACCTTAGTGAAAAGATAAAGTACGGCTAATAATAATCTTAGGAAGACATAAAAATAAATAAGAACATAAAATATAATTAAGCATGTGGCATTGATGATTTATAACATAATTTAGAAATAAGTTTTAGTGTAAATTTAGCAGTAAGTTTTCCACTCACTTTTGGAAATGTTTCATCTGCAACTTATAGATTTGAAGAATTCAGAAAAATCTTTCATATTAATTTGAAATTAAAATACAAATTCCTAAGGGAATTTGATACTGAATTCAAAAATGAAGTTTAAATTCTTGAGGTAAAGTGGTTTGTAAGATTTTTCCTCTAGATATATAAGTTTTAATAAATAAAACATTTCTAAAAGTACAAAAGTGTATGGACTCTTCCTTACAAAAAAAACTCTTAAACTTAATGTTCTTTGAAAAATGCACAGCTCTTAGTGGTTGCATTAGTCTGGATTCTTCAGAGAAGTAGAACTAATAGAATGTGTGCAAATTTTGTGTGCATGTGTGTATGTGTGTGTTTGTGTATACATATAAGGCATATATATATGGCACATATGTGTGTGTATATATGTGTGTGTGTGTGTGCGTGTGTATACACACACAGAGAGATTAATTTTGAAGCCTGTCAAGTCTAAATCTGCAGTGTGGCCAAGGATACTTGAGACCAAGGAGAGCTGTTGGTGCACTTCCAGGCTGGCAGCTTAGAGGCCAAGGAGGTCAATGGTGCAGATTAAATCCCGGAGCAGAGTGCCAGAGAATTCCCTCTTGCTTAGGGAAGTCCATTTTTCTTCTTCTTTTTTTCTATTTTGGCCATTAACTGATTGGTTTTCTTATTTAAAATTCCCTTGTTAGTAGTTTTTCAACATGTTATACTGAAGGTTTTCTCAGCGTGCATCTCCCACTTGGAAAGAGTAAATAGTGCAGAGACATACTCTGAGCTTTTTTCCAAGAAGCAACACAGGAACTTAACAGAAAAAATGAAAGAAACTACAGACCCTTTAAAAGAAGTGGTGGCTGCAGCCTACACCATGAGCCAGGTGGAAAACTGTGAGTCTTCAGCACGAGGGTGGCAGGAACTGCAACAGGTGTATACACTCCCACTGGGGATCCTGGAAATCCAGGCCACGGAGGAAGGCCCTAACCCTACCCAGCACTGGAGCTGACATACTGAGCGGTGAGGAGTATATGAGAAGGAACAGCATCAGGACATGCTTTGCATGCCCTCCCAGTCACCAGTGGGGATGGGGGAAGCCATTCCTGATCCTATGGCACAGAGGACTTTGCAGAAGTCAGCCAGCTAACTCACATGGCACTCACTGGTTAAGAGAAGCTCCCAACTGAGATTTGTGATATAATCCTGAGTGGGGATAAAACTCCTTGTCCAGAACTGAGGCAGAAGTAGAAAGTTTGCTAAAGCCTTGGGCACAGGAGCTGGGTGTCCCTGCTTCATGGGACGAATGGGTAGGACATGGCTTGAAATCCAGGGTTTGTCTCCCTCAGGAAGGTAAATGGCCTGGGGTCATTTTGAGTTCTGAGCACAGGCTGCCTGTAAACCAGGTAGCTGCTGCAGATGGAGTACTGCAGGTGTCAGGCCTGTCTTGCCACATGTGTGGGAGCTGGGTGGGGCTTACTGCTGCCTGCTACTCCCCACTCCCCATGTGGACTCTTCCATTCAGCAGAAGCAGCTGTACTCCTCACTGAAGCATCACCCTAGTGGCCATGGAACTGCCATCCAATCCTCATTGGGGTGGCTGCTTGTGCCCATACATGGGCAGCCAGAGTGCAGACTTGCCCAACCCAGCCCTCATACAGCTTTGCCTTCTAACCAACCTCGTAACCGAACACAAAGAACAGAGGCTTTTGGGAGCTCTATGGCCATGCCCATTGCCTGAAAGACCAGAGTACCTTCTCTGGGTAACATAAGGCAAGCACAATTCCCACTGCTATCACTGCAGCTGGTGCACAACCTCCTATGTGGAGGCCAATCAACACAGTACATTATGGCATCTGCAGGCAGAGCAACACAGTACCCAGGAAGGATAAAACTTTTGTGTAACCTCAGCTATCAATATTGCCTGCATCACCCTGGCTAACCAGGAGGTCTTCCATCTGCCCATGTGACCTGTTCATTTTTACCACAACTTTCTGAGAAAGCCAACACACTAAGGCTATTTATAACCAAGTGAATCTTACAGAGTCTACATCACTTCCCTACCACCCCATCAGATCTTGTGCTGATACCTGCTATTGGGAGACTTGAAGGCTGGTAACATTGCTGGATCACTTGTAGACATTCCCCAGGACCAGCCTGGAGTTCTGGGGAATCTTAGGGATTCTGGGGATCCCAATCTTGGGAGCTCTGGGGAATCACTTGCAGACATTCCCTAGAGCACCCCCACTGGGTGTCTAAACCCAGAGAAGAAGCAGAATTCACAGTAGTCTGTCCCTGAGGGACTCCTACTTTTAGGGAAACAGGAAGTACACTACCTCAAGAGAGTACCCTGTGAGACAAAAGAATCCAGATGGCAGGCCTTGGGTCTCAGACTTTCTACTTGTGATAAATTTCAGCAGAGGGACGAGTGCAGTGCTTGGCTCAGTGGGGAAAGTCTGTAGCTCTACCTCAACAGTCAGGCAGCCCCGGTGCTTGTGAAGGGTCTGGAGAAGGATACCTCTTCTCCCTCTCACCTACCATTGTGGACACAGTTGGGGCTTCTCCCAAAGGAGCTCTGTGTGGGTGCACCTGTAGCATTTCTGGAACACTTCAGAGTAATTTCATCCCCACAGGAGGAGTGCCCTCCAGGTCAGACTTGACTGAGAGGTAGAGTCACAATCCCTCTCCACATGCAACATCAGCATTCCTGCAGATGAAAAGAGGTGCTGGTCTGATCTGAATAACTGGAACAATAGGTACAGTGTGTGACTCATGTGACTGGGAAGTGGATCAATTTCCTGCTGGCCTGATAGGGGAGCTAAGGTGGCTTCCTCTCTACCCTCTCTAAAGACCTCACTGCGTTACACTGATGGCTCCCCCAGCTGCCTCTGTCAAAGCTGGGACCTCTCCCTATCATTGGTTATTGCATTTACTCCCACACTTAACTATAGCTGGTTTTTACCCATGAAAACCTCCTGCTGGCCTGAAGCCTGAACTGTTTGATCCAGTGAATAAAATACTGGGGGAATAAATAAAGTGCATATTACTGGGGAACAAGATAAGCTTCATGAGACCTCTGCCATTCTATCTCCACAGGAGACAGTGCACCTGCTCACACACTGAGAACATTGCTACTACAATCAGCATCTGAGAAAGCCACTATGCAAAGACTCTCTATAACCAAGGAAATTATGGAATCTTCAACCCTTAAAACTTTCAGAGCTGAACTAAATTGCAATAAACTATAAACCGTAAAGTCACATCCTCAAGGGGTAAAAAAAACTTTAAAAAAAAACACAGTCAAATCAAAAATAAATTTAAAAATAATTTGAAGAAATAGTCTACTCAAATGAGAAGAAACCAGAAAAATAATTCTGATAATGTGAAAAAACAGGGTTCTATAACACTTGCAAAAATCACACAAGCTCTCTAGCAATGGATCCAAATCAAGATGAAATTTTTGACATACCAGATAAAGAATCCAAAATGTTGATTATTAAGCTACTCAAGGATATACAAGAGAAAGGTGAAAGCCAGCATAAAGAAATTTTTTAAACAATTAAGGATACAAATGAAAAATTTTCTAAACAGGTGGATAATTTCGAAGAAAAAAAATCAGAACTGTTGGAAATGAAAGACCTATTTAAGGAATTACAAAATGCAGCAGAAATTTTTAACAATAGACTAGACAGAGTAGAAAGAAGAATTTCAGAACTTGAAGACAAGGATTTGAATTAACCCAGTCAGACAAAACTAAAAAAACAAGAACAAAAAGAAATCAAAAAGTCTCTAAGAAATACGAGATTATATAAAACATCCAAATCTAAAAATAATTTGTGTTCCTGAGTGAGAAGGAAAGGCAAGAAGTTTGGAAAATTTACTTAAGGGAATAATGGAGGAAAATTTCCCTGGCCTTGCAAGAGATTTAGACATCCAAATACAAGAAGTTCAAAGAACTCGTTGGGGATTCATTGCAAAATGGTCATCAAGGCACATTGTCATCATGCTATCTAAAATCAACAAAAAGGAATGAATTCTACCGTGGTGAGAAAAAAGCATCAAGTAACCTATGAAACAAACCTATCGGACTAACAGCAGACTTCTCACTAGAAACCTTATATGCCAGAAGAGATTGGGGTCCTATCTATAGCCTCCATAAAAAGAATAATAGTCAGCCAAGAATTTTTTTTATTCAGCAAAACTAAGTTTCATAAATGACAGAGAAGTCTTTCTCAGATAAACAAAGGCTGAGGAAATTTGTCACTGCTAGACTAGAAATGCTAAAAGGATTTCTAAATCTTGAAACAAAAGGTTGATATGCACCTGAATAGAACGTCTTAAAAGCATAAAATTCACAGGCCCTTTAAAACAGTAACACAATAAAGAAAACAAAGTCACTAGATAGCAATCAACATGATAACTGGAACAGTACCTCACATCTCAATATTAATACTGAATAGCCAGGCTCAGTGGCTCAATGCCTGTAATCCCAGCACTTTGGGAGGCCGAGGCGGGTGGATCACGAGGTCAAGAGATCAAGACCATCCTGGCCAACATGGTGAAACCCCATCTTTATTAAAAATATAACAATTAGCTGAGTGTGGTGGCGGGTGCCTGTAGTCCCAGCTACTCAGGAGACTGAGGCAGGAGAATGGCTTGAACCCGGGAGGCAGAGGTTGCAGTGAGCCAAGATCATGCCATTGCACTCCAGCTTGGGCGACAGAGTGAGATGCCATCTCAAAAAAAAAAAAAAAAAAAAATATATATATATATATATATATACACACACACACACACACACACACACACACACACACACTGAATGTGAATATAGAATGGCAGAATAAATTTTAAAAAATCACAAACCAAATATCTGCTGTTACTTTTAAACATGATCAAATTCCTGAATCATCATTAGAGTGAGAGAACATTAGAATCAGAAGATGTTGTGTCCAGCAGTTTTCAAATTTTTCTTCAGGAAACCCCCTTTGGAGTTCCGCTGGATCCATGTTTTCAAAGATTTTGCATCATCCAAAAACATTGTTCCTATTTTGTATGAGGTAATAAATTTGAAATAAACAGCCCACATCGCCACAGTATAAAACTACAAATCAATAGTATTTAACATTAAAATGATACATGTTTTCCATCAAATGCAGATGGAAAGACCATTTTCTAGTGAAGGGAAAAGAAAAGAAGTTAAACTAATGAGATGTAATATGAGCAGAACCACAAGAGGACAATGAAGTAGGAAAGGGACATAAGAATTTCAGGGAAGTGGATTGCAATATGGTAATCAGGGAACATCTTTAGGAGGTAATAATAGAAGCCATTAAGAACTGAGAAATGTGAGGGAACTGGCTATATAGACTTCTAAGGGGAAGAGCATTGCAACAATGGGTGGAACTAAGACAAAGCATTGATCATTCCATGTTTATTCTAAAAATTGAAAGGCAGATAGCATGCCTGGAATGGATTGAACAGAGCAAAAAGACTAGGAGATAGGAACAAACAGGTAATGAGGGCACAAGCACAGAGATCTTGCACATCTTTGTAAGGAACTTGAATTTTACTCTGAATAAGTGGAAAAGCCATTGGACTTCTTAGAACAGAAAACTAACATGATCTAACTGGCATTTTAACAGGACCATTCTGCCATATGGAAAAACTCAAGTGGGATAAGAATAGAAGCAGGAAGACCAATTAGAGGCTAATCATGGCCTCATATATAGAGTGAAAACATTGGAGCTGGGAAAAACTAGTCTGGTTCTAGGTATATTTCAAAGAATCAAGGAGATATTGCTAATTAAAAAGCACAGTGTGAAAACAAGAGAATGGTGAAGAATAACATAAAATGACTGTTCCTAACAAGGAATAATGCCATTTACTGCAGTGGAGAAGACTGAATGAGGATAGGGTTAAAAGGATTATTAATAAAAATTTCTTTGTACTGACAACACATAAGTAAATAATGTAGCTTTTAGAATACAATGACAAAACAGTATTCCCTGTGAACTCAATTTTCTGGAGATGCCCAGGAGACATTACAAAATATATATATATATTAATTAGACATTTGAATCCATGAGTCTCACTTCAGGGAAGAGGCATAGTTAGGGGAGGTAACATTGGAGTCATGTGCATATAGAAGCATTTAAAGTCATGAGATTGGATGAGATTACCAGAAACTGATGGCAGATGGAGAAGACAAGAGTTTCAATCGCTGATTCTGGGGGCACTCCAAAATTCAAAAGTCGGTTCTGTAGCGCTGAGACACATGCAGCAAGAGAAGTGGAAGCAAACCAGACAGGTGTGACAACCTGAAAACCAAGTAAAGATTTTCCAGCAGAGAAGGAGTGAGAAACTATGACAAATGCTGCAGGGAGATCTAATCAGATGAGAACTTCATCATTGGGTTTAGCCATGTGAGATCACTGAAACCTGAGTGAGGTAGAGGCAGCAAAATCTCAAGTGGAACAATCTTATATTGTTCTATGTTTACTCAGAAATAACACTGTTTGTTGATATTGATATTTATTAATGCTAATATTGAAAGTTGAGTGTGAACTGAGTGTTTTTCCTAGGTCCCAAGAGGATGAGCATACAAATAAATATCATGTACACTTGAATTTTAATTTATTTACCTACAAAATGACTTAGGTTAATGAGAAGTTAGTGTGTCAAGAATTGTCTTTACAGTGTAAGACAGATGTACATTTGCTAGATATATTTCTCTCAACCCATTTCTCTAGTAACATTTGTAGTTCTGTATGAAGAGAATCTCGAAGAGAGTGGGTGGACTGATACTGTACTATACATAAATTACATTTAAAATTGGTGTTTAAGTTATTATTATTGTATTTATTGTAAAATATATGTATAATATAGTAAATACTGTGTACTTTGTAATTTCATCATTGCATATCGTTCTTCTGTACATATTTTCCCCATAACTTTGTATCTATTCTCTTTTTCTCTATTCTCCAATGACATTGGAGGCCAGCAGGAAGTACATCAGAATTTTATAGCCACCCTTCTCGCCACACGCCAGCTTCACCAAGGGAAGTAAATCACAGAAAAAGTCATCAATGATGTTTTCACGGCAGAAGTTAAAGGAAAACATTTTCTTGGTGATGATTGAAGAGTTAATAAAACCACCACAATATGAGACTGCTACCAGCAATGCACACAGCTTTATGGACATGGCCCGAGCATAAAGCAGGGGCTTGGAGATGGCCACGTAGCGGTCATAAGCCATGGCAGCCAGTAAGCAGCACTCACTATAGGCCAGCCCTGCAGAGAAGAAGAACTGACACAGGCAGCCAGCAAAGGAGATGCTTTTGTCTTCAGAGATGCAGGTCACTAGGATCTTTTATTCTCTATTACACTTCCCTTAGTATATTCTTAGGCCTATATATAATATCATGAGATATGAATTTATAATGCTTTCATAATGTTTCAATGCATAGAAGCACTCAAGAAAAAATACTTTATTCTTTTTAAACTATATTTAAAAGAGGGATGCCCAGTATTTTAAAGACAAACAAGTGATATTTAAAAATAGAAATTTACACATTTAGCAAAAGAGAAAATTGACAAGAAGAAGGGGATCAAAGTATAGGAAAAATAGAAATTATGAATACATCTTTTCTAAAGGAAAAGTCATTCCTAAAGGAAAAACATAATTAAACAACTTAAGAAATTTAGAATTGAATACATAATTGCAAAGTCTGTTGCAAAATGAAAACTTTCTAAAACAAACAATTAGATTGTTGGTTCTAGACTTCAAAGATTACTGCAAATGTGATCTTATGTAGCATAATTCTACATATTCATGACTGTGATTCAGACTGAGCTCACTTCCTTTCCCCATAGGTGAGATTCCTTACAGTCATGCAGAGGAGCAATCACACAGTGACTGAGTTCATCCTGCAGGGCTTCACCACAGACCCAGGGATGCAGCTGGTACTGTTCGTGGTGTTCCTGGGCATGTACTCTCTCACTGTGGTAGGAAACAGCACCCTCATCGTGTTGATCTGTAATGACTCCCGCCTACACACACCCATGTATTTTTTCACTGGAAATCTGTCGTTTCTGGATCTCTGGTATTCTTCTGTCTATACCCCAAAGATCCTAGTGACCTGCATCTCTGAAGACAAAAGCATCTCCTTTGCTGGCTGCCTGTGTCAGTTCTTCTTCTCTGCAGGGCTGGCCTATAGTGAGTGCTGCTTACTGGCTGCCATGGCTTATGACCGCTACGTGGCCATCTCCAAGCCCCTGCTTTATGCTCGGGCCACGTCCATAAAGCTGTGTGCATTGCTGGTAGCAGTCTCATATTGTGGTGGCTTTATTAACTCTTCAATCATCACCAAGAAAACGTTTTCCTTTAACTTCTGCCGTGAAAACATCATTGATGACTTTTTCTGTGATTTACTTCCCTTGGTGAAGCTGGCCTGTGGCGAGAAGGGTGGCTATAAAATTCTGATGTACTTCCTGCTGGCCTCCAATGTCATCTGCCCCGCGGTGCTCATCCTGGCCTCCTACCTCTTTATCATCACCAGTGTCTTGAGGATCTCCTCCTCCCAGGGCCGCCTCAAAGCCTTCTCCACATGCTCCTCCCACCTGACCTCTGTCACGTTATACTATGGCTCCATTCTCTACATCTATGCTCTCCCCAGATCTAGCTATTCTTTTGATATGGACAAAATAGTTTCTACATTTTATACTGCGGTACTCCCCATGTTGAATCCCATGATCTACAGCCTAAGGAATAAGGATGTGAAAGAGGCTCTGAAAAAACTTCTCCCATAAATCAAGATTATCTCCACCAGAGGAGAAACAAAGACTATTTTAGATGCAGTTTTTTGTATTTCAAACAGAGTTACCATTGTGCTTTATCACAATCAATCCTCCTCTTGACACATGACAGTTACAGACACGTACAATAAGAAAATTAGGAAAATTTAGAAGAAAAACTTCTGAATATATAAGAATTGAAGTGCATTTCCTATCTCTTTTATTAAAAGCAAACATAAAACTTAAGCCCAAAACCTCTCCTGTACCTTCATAAAGTGATGAACAGCCTACCTCATTAGCCTAAGATTTGCCTAACAGATATGTGTAGAATAGTATCTATGTTGTTCCTAGAACTAGGAAGAATTGTGGTCAGTCCAGTTTTAATATTTTCCTATGTTTAATAACTAGATGACATTCATCGCTTTCCATTCCCTTAACAGAATATCTTAAGGATTATTATACATTACTTTCCTCCCAAGAAGTATTAGCACAAAGATCTAGAGGCACCCAAGAAATAACTCAATACAAACGAGACCCAGAAAGGTATGATCTTGCTAAGTTGTATGTCTCTTATACACGTTTCTTGATTAAGAAAAAATTCATTAAGATCCTATATATATGATTTTTGTAATTCACTGTATAACTCTCAGAGCTCCTCTTTATTTTACAGGGGTGAACTTACAAGGACTTTTACATTAAAATTGTGACCTTCTGAGCATCAAAGGGCAATTATCGTCATTTAAAAAATAATAATAATTTTGGTGAAGTGAAACAATTAAAAAAATGAAAGTCTGTGAGCACGCATTGCTCAATAAATATTTTATTGTATTTATTTTTAATAGATATTTTATAGAGAGAATATGTACATACAGGGGTGATTCCACAAAAGGAATTTCACTTAGCATAATGTCTTCTAGGTTCATTCACGTTGTTGCAGGTGACAGAATTACATTTCTTGTAAGACTGAATAGTATTCCATTGTGTATTATATTCCACTTTTTTTCTTTGATTCATTTATCTGTTGATGGGCATTTAGGTTTTCTCTAAGTCTTAGCTATTGTGAATAATACTGCAATGAACAAGAGAGCACAGGTATCTCCTCAATATACTGATTTCAATTCCTTTAAGCATCTACCCAGAGGTGGAATTGTTGGATCATGTGGTAATTCGATTTTTCTATTTTTAGTTTTGGTAGAAACCTCTATACTGTTTTTCAAAATGGCTGTGCTAATTTACACTCCCATCAACAGTGTATAAGAGTTCTCTTTTCTCCACATCCTGGCCAATGCTTGTTAACTTTCATCTTTTTGATAATGATCATTCTAATATAATGTATATGAGGTGATATCTCATTGTAATAAGTGAAATAAGCCTGGCACAGAAGAAAACATCTGTGTCATCCCACTTATGTGTGAGATCTTAAAGTTAGAACTCCTACAAGTAGAGAGTACAATAGTAGTTATGAGTGACTGGGCAGGGTGGGTGGAGAAAGGAGAAATGTTGATCAGAGGGTACAAAGTTTCATGTAGGCAGGAGGAATAAGTTCTGGTGAACTACTGCAGAACAAGGTGACTACAGTTAATGGTAATGTATTGTGTATTTCAAAATTACTTAAAAATGGATCTTAAATGTTCTCATCACAAAGCAATGATAAGTGTATGAGGTGATGGACATAATAATTAGTCGGAGATGTTCAATTCGCACTGTATACATGTACCGAAGCATTGCATTTTACCCCATACATGTTATCAATACAAATACAATTTTAAAAAGATGAATATGACAAGTGGCATTTAATTTTCATTAGTTTTTCAATGTAAGATAGTACTAATGTAATTTATGCTTATAAACATAAATACTCTCTGGTTTGAATTGGCACAAGCAGTAAAGGAAGAAAATGCAAGAAACTGAATTAGGCAGGTAGACCCAGAAAATGTACAAGATTCACACAGAGTAGAAAGAGTAAATCCACACTGGCAATCATGGACATTAACAAAGTAAGTGGGTGCAAGAAATAAAATCAATGCAAGTTGCAACACAAAGTAACACAGCCGAAACAGAGTCCAACAGTGTAATTCCAAGATGCTCGTGTCAGCCGTTCTAAAAAGGAATGCTATATATGCCAACTCAGTCTTCTGGTTTTCTAAAATACATGTTCTATTTCCCACTAATGATATTAAAATTCCTATAAAACACATTCTTCATTTTTAAAGTAATGTTAACAGACTCAATTAGTATATTGCCGTGGCAGTAAATCAATTACTTTATGTTTCTTGACTGAAACTAGAAAGTACATCATTCCAGAGGGAAGCATCAATTGCAGAAAGTAAAACTGATGTGACACATCTAATCTTAAAACACCGTGGTATCATAAACCCTGACATGTGACTATAGAAGAGAGTCTCAAACTACTTGAGGGCTTCTATTCTAATATTTTTATGGGAGCCTACCAGAATTCATTCTTCAAATAAGAATAAGAATATGCCCATATATCCATATACTGTAAACATAGCTCACTAAGTACATATTCATATTATTTTATACTTGGAAGTTAGCTCTAGAATTATGTCTAAGTAATATTACAGAGACCTTAGTAAAAAGATAAGGTAAAGCTAATAATAATCTTAGGAAAACATAAAAATAAATAAGAACATAAAATATAAGCATGCAGCATGTTTTATAACATAATTTAGAAATATGTTTAAGTGTAAATTTAGCAGTAAGTTTTTCATTCACTTTTGGAAATGTTTCGTCTGCAACTTATTGATTTGAAGTATTCAGAAAAATCTTTCATATTAATTTGAAAGTAAAATACAAATTCCTATGGGAATTTAACTACTGAGGTCAAAAATGAATTTGAAATTCTTAAGGTAAAGTGATTTGTAAGATTTTTCTTGTTGATATGAGTTTTAATAAATAAAACATTTCTAAAAGTACAAAAGTATACTGTGGTCTCGTCCTTACAAAAGATCTCCTAAATTTAATGTTCTTTGAAAAATGCACAACTCTTAGTGGTTGCATTAGTCTGGATTCTTCAGAGAAGTAGAACCAATAGAATGTGTGCATATATGTGTGTGTGATGTGTGTGTGTGTTTGTGTGTGTGTGTACAGATTAATTTTGAAGGCTGTCAAGGCTAAACCTGCAGTGTGGCCTAGGAGACTTGAGACCAAGGAGAGCCGCTGGAGCACTTCCAGGCTGGCAGCTTAGAGACCCAAACAGTCAATGGTGCAGATTAAATCCGGGAGCAGAGTGCTGGAGAATACCCTCCTGCTTAGGAAGGTCTATTCTTTTTCTTCTTTTTTCTGTTTTGGCCGTTAACTGATTGGTTTTCTTATATAAAATTACCTTGTTAGTAGTTTTTCAAGATGGTAGACTGAAGGTTTTGTTAGTGTGCTTCTTCCACTTGCAAAGACCAAGTAGAGCAGAGACACGCTATGAGCCTTCTTCCAAGAAGCAACACAGGAACTTAACAGGAAAACTGAATGAAACCACAGGCCCTTTGAAGGAAGTGGTGGCTGCAGCCTACACCTTAATCCAGGTGGAAAACCGTGAGTCTCCAGCACGAGGGTGGCAGGAACTGCATCAGGTGTATGCACTCCCACTGGGAAACCTGGCAATCCAGGCCACGGAGGAAGGCCTTAAGCCTACCCAGGACTGGAGCTGACGTACTGAGCAGTGGGGAGTATATGAGAAGGAGCAGGATCAGGACATGCTTTGCATGCACTCCCAGTCACCGGGGGGACCAGGGAAGCCATTCCTGATCCTCTACGGCAACAGAGAACTTTGCAGAAGTCAGCCAGCTAACTCACATGGCAGTCACTGGTTAAGAGAAGCTCCTGAGATTTGTGATATAATCCTGATTGAAGATGAAACCCCTTGTCCATAACTGAGGCACAAGTAGAAAGTTTGCTAAAGCCTTGGGCACAGGAGCTGGGTGTTCCTGCTTCATGGGACAAATGGGAAGGACATGGTCTGAAAGCTATGGTTTGTCTCCCTCGGGAATGGCCTTGTGTCATTTTGAGTTCTGAGTGCTGGCTGCCTGTAAACCAGGTACCTGCTGCAGGTGGAATACTGCAGGTATGAGACCTGTCTTGCCACGTATGTGGGAGCTGGTTGGGGCTTAATACTGCTTGCTACTCCCCACTCCCCATGTGGACTCCTCTGTTCAGCAGGAGCAGGTGTACTCCTCACTGAAGCATCATCCTAGTGGCCATGGAACTGCCATCCGATCCTCATTGGGGTGACTACTTGTGCCCATACATGGGCAACCAGGGTGCAGACTTGCCTGACCCAGACCTTACCTAGCTTTGCCCCTCTACCCAGCCTTGTAACTGAATAAAAAAACACAGACTTTTGGGAGGTCTATAGCCATGCCCATTGCCTGAAAGACCAGAGTACCTTCTCTGAGTAACGTAAGGCAAACACAAAAATCACTGCTACCACCGCAGCTGGTGCACAACTTTCTGTGTGGAGGCCAATCAACACAGTACATTATGGCATCTGCAGGCAGAGCAACACAGCACCCAGGAAGGATAAAACTTTTGTGTCACCTCAGCTATCAATATTGCCTGCATCACCCTGGCTAACCAGGAGGTCTTGTGTCTGCCCATGTGACCTGTTCATTACTACTACAACTGGCATCTGAGAAAGCCAAAATACTAAAGTTATTTATAACCAAGCAGATCTTACAGAGTCTACATCAGTCTCCTACCACACCATCAGATCTTGTGTTGATACCTGCTGCTGGGAGACTTGAAGACAGGTCGCATTGCTGAATCACTTGCAGACATTCCCCAGAACCAGCCTGGTGTGTAGCAGCCACACTGGGTGTCTAAACCCAGAGAAGTAGCAGAATTCACAGTAGTCTGTCCCTGAGGGACTCTTACTCTTAGGGGAACAGGAAGTGCACCACATCAAGAGAGTACCCCATGAGACAAAGGAATCCAGATGGCAGGCCTTGGGTCTCAGACTTTCCACTTGTGGTAAATTTCAGCAGAGGGACAAGTGCAGTGCTTGGCTCAGTGGGGAAAGTCTGTAGCTCTACCTCAACAGTCAGGCAGCCCTGGTGCTTGTGAAGGGTCTGGAGAAGGGTACTTCTTCTCCCTCTCACCTACAATTTTGGACACAGCTGGGGCTTCTCCCAAAGGAGCTCTGTGTGGGTGCAGCTGTAGCATTTCTGGAACACTTCAGGGTAATTTCATCCCCACAGGAGGAGTGCCCTCCAGGTTCAGGCTGCCTGAGAGGTAGAGTCACAATCCCTCTCCACATGCAACATCAGCATTCCTGCAGATGAAAAGAGGTGCTGGTCTGATCTGAATAACCAGAACACTAGGTACAGTTTGTGACTCATGTGCCTGGGAGGTGGATCAGTTTCCTGCTGGCCTGGTAGGAGAGCTAAGGTGGTTTCCTCCCCACCCTCTGTAAAGACCTCACTGTGTTTCAGTGAGGGCTCCCTCAGCTGTCTCTGTCGGAGCAGGGACCTCTGCCTACCACTTGGTATTGCATTTACCCACTTGCTTTAGCTAGGGCTGGTTTTTACCCATGAACACCTCCTGCTGGCCTGAAGCCTGAACGGTTCAATTCAGTTAATAAAGTACTGGGAGAATAAATAAATAAATGCACATTACTGGGGAACAAGATAAACTTCATGAGACCTCTGTCATTCCAGCCCCACAGGAAACAATGAACCTGCTCACACACTGAGAACATTGCTACCACAAACAGCATCTGAGAAAGCCACTGAACAAAGATTCTATAACCAAGGAATCATATACTCTTCAACCTTTAAAACTTTCAGAGCTGAACTAAATTACAATAATAAACTATAAACAGTAAAGTCATGTCCCCAAGGGCGTAAAAAAGAAACAAAAAATACAGCACAATCAAATAAAAAATAAGTTTAAAAATAATTAGAAGAAATAGTCTACCCAACTGAGAAGAAACCAGAAAAGTAATTCTGGTAATGTTTTTAAAAAAAATACACGCAAAAGATCATACAAGCTCTCTAGCAATGGATCCAAACCAAGGTGAAATTTTTGACATACCAGATGAAGAATTCAAAAGGTTGATTATTAAGCTACTCAAGGATTTACATGAAAAAGGTAAAAACTAGTATAAAATAATTTTTAAAACAAGAATACAACTGAAAAGTTTTCTAAACAGATATTTTGAAGAAAAAACAATCAGAACTGTTGAAAATTGAAGACATATTTAAGGAATAACAAAATTCCACAGGAAATTTTAATAATAGACTAGACAGTGTAGAAAAAAGAATTTCAGAATTTGAAGACAAGGGTTTGAATTAACCCAATCATACAAAACTAAAGGAAAAAGAATAAAAAGAAATCAACAAAGTCTCCAAGAAATATAAGATTATGTAAAACATCCAAACCTAAAAATAATTTGTGTTCCTGATTGAGAAGGAAAGGCAAAAAGTTTGGAAACCTTTTTTTGAGGGAATAATTGAGGAAAACTTCCCTGGCCTTGCAAGACATTTAGGCAACCAAACACAAGAAGCTTAAAGAACTCCTGGGGAATTCACTGCAAGAAGGTCATCACCAAGGCATACGGTCATCATGCTATCTAAAGTCAATGTAAAGGAAAGAATTCTAACAGCAATAAGAAAAAATGCACCAAGTAACCTATAAAACAAACCTATCAGACTAACAGCAGACTTCTCAGCAGAAACCTTACAAGCTAGGAGAGATTGGGGTCCTATCTTTAGCCTCCTTAAACAGAATAATGGTCAGCCAAGAATTTTTTATCCAGCAAAACTAAGTTTCATGAATGAAGGAGGAATAAAGTCTTTCTCAAACAAAAAAAGGTTGAGGAAATTTGTCACTACCAGACTAGAAATGCTAAAAGGATTTCTAAATCTTGAAACAAAAGGTTGATATGCACCAGAATAGGACACCTTGAAAGCATAAAATTCACAGGTCCTTTAAAATAAGAACACAATGAGGAAAACAAAGTCTTAGGTAGCAACAAACATGATGACTGGAACAGTACCCCACATCTCAATATTAACACTGAATGTGAATACAGAATGGCATAATAAATTTTTAAAAATCACAAACCAAACATCTGCTGTCTTCAAGAGACACACCTAACATGTAAGGATTCTTACAGACTCAAGGTAAAGGGGTGAAAAAGATATTCCATGCAAATGGAAACCAAAAGCAAGCAAGCAAGAATAGCTATTCCTGTATCAGATAAAACAGACTTTAAAGCAACAACACCAAAAAGTTGAAGAAGGTCATTACATAACGATAAAAGGATCAATCCAAAAGGAAGATGTAACAATTATAAATATAAATGCACCTAACTCTGGAGCTCCTAGACTCATAAAAAAATTATTACTAGTCCTAAGAAAAGAGATAGTGAGCAACACAATAGTAGTGGGGAACTTCAGTACTCTGGTGACAATGCTAGACAGACTATCTAGGCAGAAAGTCAACAAAGAAACACTGGGCTTTAAACTGAACTCCAAAAAAAAAAAAAAAAAAAGAACCTAACAGATACTTACATAACATTCTACCCAAGAGCTGAATATACATTCTTCTCATTAGCATATGGAATATTCTCCAAGGTAGACTATATGATAGGCCACAAGCAAGTCTTAACAAATGTAAAAATATCAGAATCATATCAAGTATCTTCTCAGATCACAAGAGAACAAAACTAGAAATCAATTCCAATAGGAATCCTCAAAACTACATAAACACATGGAAATTAAACAATCAGCTCCTGAATGATTTTTGGTTTAATAAAGGAATCAACATTGAAATTTTAAAATTCTTCAAAATTAATGATAACAGTGACACAAATTATCAAAACCTCTGGGATGCAGCAAAAACAGTGCTAAGAGGAAAGTTTATAGTGCTAAATGCATATGCTACTCTGTCTGAAAGATCACAAATTGACAAGCTAATGTTACATCTCAAGGAAGTAGAGAAACAAGAAGAAACCAAAGCCAAAGCTAGCAGAAGAAAAGAAATAGCAAAGATCAGAGCAGAACTAAATGAAATTCAAACTAAAAAAATGGTTTTTTGGAAAGATAAACATAATTGGTAGACCATTAGCTATTAACTAAGAAGAGAGAAGTTTCTCTTTTTTTTCCTTTTTTTTAAAATTATACTTTCAGTTCTAGGGTACATGTGCACAACGTGCATGTTTGATACATAGGTATAAATGTGCCATGTTGGTTTGCTGCACCCATCAACTCATCATTTACATTAGGTACTTCTCCTAATGCTATCCCTCCCCCAGCCCACCACTCCCTGACAGGCCCCAGTGTGTGATGTTCCCTGCCCAGTGTCCAAGTGATCTAATTGTTCAATTCCCACCTATGAGTGAGACATGTGGTGTTTGGTTTTCTGTCCTTGTGATAGTCTGCTGAGAATGATGGTTTCCAGCTTCATCCATGTACCTGCAAAGGACATGAACTTATCCTTTTTTGTGGCTGCATATTATTCCATGGTGTATATGTGCCACATTTTCTTAATCCAGTCTATCATTGATGGACATTTGGGTTGGTTCCAAGTCTTTGCTATTGCAAATAGTGCCGCAAAAAATATACGTGTGCATGTGTCTTTATAGTAGCATGATTTATAATCCTTTGGGTATATACCCAGTAATGGGATTGCTGCATCAAATGGTAATTCTAGTTATAGATCCTTGAGGAATCACCACACTGTCTTCCACAATGGTTGAACTAATTTACACTCCCACCAACAGTGTAAAAGCATTCCTATTTCTCCACACCCTCTCCAGCATCTGTTGTTTCCTTACTTTTTAATGATTGCCATTCTAACTGGTGTGAGATGGTATCTCATTGCGGTTTTGATTTGCATTTCTCTGATGGCCAGTGATGATGAGCATTTTTCATGTGTCTGTTGGCTGCATAGATGTCTTCTTTTGAGAAGCATCTGTTCATATCCTGTGCCCACTTTTTGATAGGATTGTTTGTTTATTTCTTGTAAATTTGTTTGAGTTCTTTGTAGATTCTCTATATTCGCCCTTTGTCAGATGGGTAGATTGCTAAAATTTTCTCCCATTCTGTAGGTTGCCTTTTCACTCTGATGGTAGTTTCTTTTGCAGGGCAGAAGTTCTTTAGTTTGATTAGATCCTATTTGTCTATTTTGGCTTTTGTTCCCATTGTTTTTGGTGTTTTAGTCATGAAGTGCTTGCCCATGCCTATGTCCTGAATGGTATTGCCTAGGTTTTCTTCTAGGGTTTTTATGGTTTTAGGTTTAACATTTAAGTGTTTAATCCACCTTGAATTAATTTTTGTATAAGGTGTAAGGAAGGGAGATTCAGTTTCAGCTTTCTACATATGGCTAGCCAGTTTTCCCAGCACCACTTATTAACTGGGGAATCCTTTTCCCATCTCTTGTTTTTGTCAGGTTTGTCAAATATCAGATGGTTGTAGATGTGTGGTGTTATTTCTGAGGCTTCTATTCTGTTCCATTGGTCTATATATCTGTTTTGGTACCAGTACCATGCTGTTTTTATTACTGTAGCCATGTAGTGTAGTTTGAAGTCAGGTACCGTGGTGCCTCCAGCTTTGTTCTTTTGGCTTAGAATTGTCTTGGCAATACGGACTCTTTTTGGGTTCCATATGAACTTTCAAGTAGTTTTTTTCCAATTCTGTGAAGAAAGTCATTGGTAGCTTGATGGAGATAGCATTGAATCTATAAATTACTTTGGGCAGTATGGCCATTTTCATGATATTGATTCTTCCTATCCATGAGCATGGAACATTTTTCCATTTGTTGGTGTCCTCTTTTATTTCATTGAGCAGTAGTTTGTAGTTCTCCTTGAAGAGACCCTTCACATCCCTTGTAAGCTGGATTCCTAGGTATTCTATTCTCTTTGAAGCAATTGTGAATGGGAGTTCACTCATGATTTGGCTCTCTGTCTGTTTGTTAATGGTGTATAGGAATACTTGTGATTTTTGCACATTGATTTTGTATCCTGAGACTTTGCTGAAGTTGCTTATCAGCTTAAGGAGATTTTGGGCTGAGTTGATGGGGTTTTCTAAATATACAATCATGTCATCTGCAAACAGGGACAATTTGACTTCCTCATTTCTTAATTGAATGCCTTTATTTCTTTCTCTTGCCTGATTGCCCTGGCCAGAATTTCCAACACTATGTCGAATAGGAGTGGTGAGAGAGGGCATCCCTATCTTGTGCCAGTTTTCAAAGAGAATGCTTCCAGTTTTTGTCATAAATAGCTCTTATTATTTTGAGATACATTCCATCAATACCTAGTTTATTGAGAGTTTTTAGCATGAAGTGCTGTTGAATTTTGTCAAAGGCCTTTTCTGCATCTATTGAGATAATCATGTGGTTTTTGTCATTGGTTCTGTTTATGTATGGTTACGTTTATTGATTTGCATATGTTGAACCAGCCTTGCATCCCAGGCAGGAAGCCGACTTGATTGTGCTGGAGAAACTTTTTGATGTGCTGCTGGATTCGGTTTGCCAGTATTTTGTTGAGGATTTTCACATCAATGTTCATCAGGGATATTGGTCTAAAATTCTCTTTTTTTGTTGTGTATCTTCCAAGCTTTGGTATCAGGAGATATTGGCCTCATAAAATGAGTTAGGAAGGATTCCCTCTTTTTCTCTTGATTGGAATAGTTTCAGAAGGAATGGTACCAGTTCTTCTTTGTACCTCTGGTAGAATTTGGCTGTGCATGCATCTGGTCCTGGATTTTTTTTTGGTTGGTAGGCTATAAATTATTGCCTCAGTTTCAGATTCTGTTATTGGTCTATTCAGAGATTCAACTTCTTCCTGGTTTAGTCTTGGGATGGTGTATATGTCCAGAAATTTATCCATTTCATCTAGATTTTCTAGTTCATTTGCATAGAGGTGTTTATAGTATTCTCTGATGGTAGTTTGTATTTCTCTGGGATCGGTGGTGATATTCTCTTTATCATTTTTATTGCATCTATTTGATTTTTCTCTCTTTTCTTCTTTGTTAGTCTTGCTAGCAGTCTATCAATTTTGTTGATCTTTTCAAAAAACCAGCTTCTGGATTCACTGATTTTTTTGAAGGATTTTTTGTGTCTCTATTTCCTTCAGTTCTGCTCTGATCTTAGTTATTTCTAGCCTTCTGCTAGCTTTTGAATGTGTTTGCTCTTGCTTCTCTGGTTCTTTTAATTGTGATGTTAGGGTGCCAATTTTAGATTTTTCCTGCTTTCTCTTATGGGCATTTAGTGGTATCAATTCCCCTCTACACACTGCTTTAAATGTGTCCCAGACATTCTGGTACATTGTGTCTTTGTTCTCATTGGTTTCAAAGAACATCTTTATTTCTGCCTTCATTTCGTTATTTACCCAGTAGTCCTTCAGGGCAGGTTGTTCAGTTTCCATGTACTTGTACAGTTTTGAGTGAGTTTCTTAATCCTGAATTCTAATTTGATTGCACTGCGGTCTGAGAGACTGTTTGTTGTGATTTCTGTTCATTTACATTTGCTGAGGAGTGTTTTACTTCCAATTATGTGGTCAGTTTTAGAATAAGTGTGACGTGTTGCTGAGAAGAGTGTACATTTGTTGATTTGGGGTGGCGAGTTCTGTAGATGTCTATTAGATGTCTATTGTTGCAGAGCTGAGTTCAGGTCCTGGATATCCTTGTTAACCTTCTGTCTTATTGATCTGTCTAATATTGACAGTGGGGTGTTAAAGTCTCCCATTATTATTGTGTGGGAGTCTAACTCTCTTTGTAGGTCTCTAAGGACTTGCTTTATGAATCTGGGTGCTATTGTATTGGGTGCATATATATTTAGGATAGTTAGCTCTTCTTGTTTAATTGATCCCTTTACCATTATGTAGTGGCCTTCTTTGTCTCTTTTGATCTTAGTTGGTTTAAAGTCTGTTTCATCAGAGGCTAGGATTGCAACCCCTGCTTTTTTTTTTTTTTTTTGCTTTCTATTTGCTTGTAGGTCTTCCTCCAACCCTTTATTTTGAGCTTATGTGTGTTTTTGCACATTAGATGGGTCTCCTGAGTACAGCACACTGATGGTTCTTGAATCTTTATCCAATTTGCCAGTCTGTGTCTATTAATTGGGGCCTTTAGCCCATTTACATTTAAGGTTAATATTGTTATGTGTGAATTTGATCCTGTCATTATGATGTTCACTGGTTATTTTGCTGTTTATTGATGCAGTTTCTTCATAGCATCAATGGTCTTTACAATTTGGCATGTTTTTGCAGTGGCTGGTACTGGTTGTTCCTTTCCATGTTTAGTGCTTCCTTCAGGAGCTCTTGTAAGGCAGGCCTGGTGGTGACGAATCTCTCAGCATTTGCTTGTCTGTAAAGGATTTTATTTCTCCTTCACTTATGAAGCTTAGTTTGGCTGGATATGAAATTCTAGGTTGAATATTCTTTTCTTTAAGAATGTTGCATATTGGCCCACACTCTCTTCTGGCTTGTAGGGTTTTTGCTGAGAGACCCACTGTTAGTCTGATGGGCTTCCCTTTGTGGGTAACTCGACCATTCTCTCTGGCTGCCTGAACACTTTTTCCTTCATTTCAACCTTGATCTGACAATTATGTGTCTTGGGGTTGCTCTTCTTGAGGAGTATCTTTGTGGTGTTCTCTGTATTTCCTGAATTTGAATGTTGGCCTGTGGGAGAAGTTTCAAATAAGCTCTATTAGAAGTGAAAATGAAGACGTTACAACCAGCACCACAGAAATACTAAAGATCATTCGAGACAACTACAAGCACCTCTATGCACATAAACTAGAAAATCTAGAGGAAATGGATAAATTCTTGGAAACATATGACTCTCCCAGCTTGAATCAGGAAGAAATAGAAACAGGCCAATAACAAGCAGTGAGATGGAATCAGTAATAAAAATTGCCAATGAGAAAAATGTCCAGAGCCAGATGGATTCATAGTTGAATTCTCCCAGACATTCAAAGAAGAATTGATACCAATCTTACTGAAACTATTCCAAAAGATTGAGAAAGAAGGAATCCTCCCTACCTCATTTTATAAGACCAACATCACACTGATACAAAAGCCAGCAAAGGACATAACAAAAAAAGAAAACCACAGACAAACGTTACAGGTGGTAATACTGGAGGTTTTTCCAGGTAACAGCACTGAGTTCTGTAAGTCATCACTAACAAGGGCATGATGGTGGTGAGTAGCAGAAGATGTGTCTAGACAGAAAGGCTGTAATGTATGACCTTTACATATCCTGCAAAGAAACCTGACCCATTGTCTTGTAAAGTTGTCAGATTGGTGTTCAGTTGGTGAGAGGGGCTAGTGATTTATAATGGGGTCACAATTCAACAACTGCGAAGCCTCTGATTCCATTTCTACATACAGAGGTAGAAACTACCCAAATCTCATCTTTCCATTCTGTTTAATGAGATCTCCTTAATCACAGAAGATCCTTAATCACCCATATGTTAGATATATGCAATCCTTGGTCCTTCTTTCTGTCTTTCCCCAAAATGACTTCTGGCCCCTGCCCCAGGACAAGCTTTCCCTGAGCAGCTCTGTCCGCTGGCACTGCATGTGTGGTCCCTCACAAACCTAGGGTGTTTTGTCATGATCTCTGTCCCTTGCCTTCCATCAGTCCTTCCTCCATTCTGAACTTCCAGAGTGGGCTTGCACAAATGAGCACTAGGTGAGTTGGATAGAGGAATTTCTCTTCAAATCCATTTGTAACGGTGATACACTTTTCCCACGGTACAATAAAGGAATGACTTGTAGGTTTTCAGAGATTCAAAGATTCAGAGATAAAAGGTATTGAAAGATAAAAAGACGTCATTTTGCTTGACAAAGTATTTCTTTTCTCTTTGTTTCCAGAACTCAGTCATGAAGCCTTGGGGATTCCATCAAAAAGCATTTCTCTCAGGGATGTGATGCTGAATTTTCTTTACTGTTATCACAGAGAGTGTCTTCAGGGAGCAATTTCAAGAACTTCATTTGCATGTGAACCTTTCAACAATGATAATTCTAATTTCAAGTGTCAGAGAAAGGAAACTAAAATGAAGATTTTGCTTCATTCTGTGTATCTATACCCAATATAATTTTCGGGCCTGGGTAGATAATCATGAGCTATATACTTGGTGCCACTGAACCCATCTAGAGATGCACTCAGGCCAAAATAATCTTTCAAATTGCTTTCATTAGCCACACTGGTGAGAATGTACCTCACTGGCATTTTCCCACCTCTAGACATTAGTGTCATTCCAAAGCTGATATCCAACAATACCCAAAAGGTCTGGGATGTGTTTTGCAGAGTGTAGGATTACTCTGGCAAATGTCTGAAAATCATTCATGAAAATGCATGGAGAAAGATGTAAGTACAGTCAGGCCCTTAAGAAAGACATTCCAGTAAATGATGAGCTGCATATGTGATGGTGGCTCCATAAGATTATAATGGAGCGTGAAAATTTCTGTCACCTAGTGACATCATAACCCTTGTAACATTATAGTGCAATGCTTTACTCACATGTTTGTGGTGACGCTGCTGTAAACAAACCTACTACACTGACAGTCATTTTAAAGCACAGCATCTGCAATTACGCACAATATATAATACTTCATGATGATAATAAGTGACCGTGTTACCAGCTTATTTATTTGTCACACTATACTTTTAATCATTACTTTAGAGAATACTTTTTTCACTTAAATAAAAAAGTAAACCATAAGACAGCCACAGGCAGGTCCTTCAGGAGGTATTCCAGGAGAAGGCATTGTTACCACAGGAAATGACAGCTCCATGTATGTTATTGACCTTGAAGACCATCCGGTAAGACAAGATGTGGAGGTGGAAGTCAGTGATATTGATGATCCTGACTTTGTGTAAGCCTAGGCTAATTTGTGTGTTTGTGTCTAGTTTTTAACAAAAGAAAAATTAAAGCAAAAATAAATAAATAATTTTTAAAATAAAAAACTTTAGAATAAAGACGTAAAGAAAGACAATATTTTTCTAATGCTGCACAATATGTGTTTTAAGTGTTACTACAAAGAATCAAAAAATTTAAAAATATTTAAAAGTTTATAAAGTTAAAAAAGTACAGTAAACTAAGGTTAATTAATCATTGAAGAAATAAAAATGTTTGTATAAATTGGGTGTAGCCTAATTGTCTAGTATTTATAATGTTAGCAATAGCACAGACATTTTCTTATTTAACCAGTGGATAATAAATAATTTCTTGTATTAGGTTTTGTTAAGATACCAGCATAAACTACTGATTGTAAAACTTTAATTACACTATTATTTTGCCAAGTAAGAAAGGTAGCATTAAGAGGAGTAAGAGTCTTATTATGACATGGAGTCATCCTGATTTCTTTAGGAAAGCTGTATACAGTGACCAAAAAACAAAAAAAATGTGAATTTCTCCTCCTGGTTAGAATGTCTCTGGTCATGACATCAGGTAGCTTGGTAAACTTTTTGGGTGGCCCACACATCAGACACAATTCTTGTCCCTTAAAATTCATCTCGTTTCAGCTTATAAGGCTTTAGGAAAAAATCAGGTTTTGTTGTTAATTGTAGCCAAATATTGGAGGAGAATTCAGGTTCTAATCCTGTCTATAGATACGTAATAAGAACTTAAAAGTAATGCACAGAACCACAATCTAATAACAAGTGTATTATAATTTTCTTTAGAAACAATTTTTCTCTATACATTCAGGATCTAATCTAGTTAACAGGTGGATAACAAGAACTTGAAAGCAATGCATATGACTACAATCTAATGTTTATTATAGCTTTTATTTTTAGAATCATAATGTTTTCTTTCTGTATTGATGACATAAAAATCTCCAAGTTGAAACCTTATTGAGGCTAGGAAGCCAAACCAAGCTAGGCTTTACATTTTACTTCCATTCTTAAGGTTCCTAGGCCTGCCAGGAAGTGACAATTATTATTTATTCACTGTAAGGATGAAAACCCTATGAGGCCAAGCATTTAAAGTTCATTCTTAAATATTTTACTTTAGTCAAAACCTTGACAATATAACCAATGTTTCCAATTTTATTCTCTTAAAAAGAGGAAACAAAATTTTATTGAATGTATGTTAACAATCCTATTGTTATAAAGCAATAAGTATACTCATGAATAGTTTCCAAATATTGGAGGAATCAAGTATGGAGAAAAATCAAATGCTTCCACCTTTGTTCACAAAAGTATACTTTACAGAATTGTTACAAACTATAGATAGTGTATGAAAGAAAATGTCCTTAAACCCAGAAAACAAATTGTTTAAGTAAAGAATCAACAATTATTTAAATAAGTTCTGAAAACATTACCATCGATTATTTAATTTTATATAATTAATTTTTTGTTTTGCTTCATCTTGATTAACTGCTTCATGAACTCATCCGTTTCTTTGTTAGAGCTCTGAACATTTTGATTTTTGTCTTTCAATCTTAAGGGTATCAGAAATCTATGTTCAAGAGTACTTGTTATAGTCTTTTCCATGAAAAGCAATATAGGTGACTACAAATGATTTTACAGAAGATTCAAAACAACTGTGGATGACAAAAACTTAGAATAGCCATGGTTAAAAATGTAATGAGAATTCACAGTTGACAAGGGATTTTAATTTAGTTATTTGTATTTATGTACTTTTTTTTTTTTTTTTTGAGACGGAGTTTTGCTCTTGTTGCCCAGCTTGGAGTGCAATGGCATGATATCCCCTCATTGCAACCTCTGCCTCCTGGGTTCAAGCGATTCTCCTGCCTCAGCCTCCTGAGTAGGTAGGATTACAAGCATGGGCCACCATGCCTGGCTAATTTTTTTGTATTTTTAGTAGAGACGGGGTTTCTCCATGTTGGTCAGGCCGGTCTTGAACTCCCAACCTCAGGTGATCCACCCACCTCGGCCTCCCAAAGTGGTGGGATTACAGGCGTGAGCCACTGCGCCCGGCCTATTTATGTACATTTTAAGATGACAACAAGAACCATAACTGATAGCATCACATCAGAACTCGTAGACTTTTATAAATTTTATATAATCTTTAGAATACTCACATTAATAACATATCACACACACATAACTTTAGAAAAGATTTAACATAACAAACAAAATTATGACTCATAACATTAAATGTAGCATGTATATAATTTTGGAAAAAATTAGACAATAATATATCTATAAATGTAACTGAAAGAAAATCTAGTATCATTTATCATTTGACAATTCTTTAATTTACCAAATAAGCCTAATCATTTAATATTTCTACAAAATGAGAGATACATTCTTTAAGTCTCTCCAAGGACTTAACTGAAAATCTCTAAGTTAATTCTAGGTCAAAAGATTTAATTTAGGATTTTGACCTGAGGGAAGCCTACCAGATGTCAAAGGTTCAAAAGACTTGATCAAAACAGAATCACAGGTCTCTGTAAAATATCAGTCATTAACCAGAGTAATAATCAAAAGACTTCAAAATCAATGCAGAAAGTTACATGGGTGTAAGAACCTTAACCCTGTTAAAGCTCAGTTTTTCTAAGTAATCAAAAATTTAATAAAGACAACACAGGAAATTATCTTTATAAAATTTTAAATCTTTATTTTTTATAAAGCCAGTTATTAAAAAGGTAAAGATAAACGTACTGCAGTTTCATTGTTTTTCCTTAAGGGAAGCTCATTTAGATAACCTGGAAGTCAAACCTGATGAAAATGGCACCTGAATTTAACCAGACACAGGAGGAGTGTGTCCAGGTTGTAAGGTTACGCTATATTATAGAGGAATGTAAACAAGAAAACTAATATCTTGAACAGAGGAATACCTGGCTCTTAGTAACAACGTGGAAAGTTTCCTGGTCACAATTCACACACAGCAAGAAAAACCTAAAGTATAAAATCAAATTATACTGAGGGAAAACATTGGTTTTCTAGGCCTTTAAGATAAGTATTTCAGCATCAGGCTATAACAACAGTGTTAGAACCAGGAAGAAAAAGAGTTGATGAAAAGGTTGAAAGAAAGAGCTATCACTCCAGCCAAGCAAAAAAACAAACAACAACAACAACAACAACAACAACAACAACAACAAACCCACACATTTTTAAGGGAAGAAAGAGAGCTGAAGACAATGATTCAGGACCTGCCAATTATATGCAGCAAGATACAGCAAAAATTAAACTTCTGAGACATAAATCTGAAATGTTTCCAGAAAAAATTTACCTCCAAAAATAAAAGTACAATTCTGGATGAAAAAGACAGCATTTCAAAACTAAAACTAGAGAAATTAAATACATCTCAGGAAGAAATATGGCAGAAATAGAAATTGTCTGTAGTTTAGAATATCACCATTAAGAAAAACATGTTTCAGAATTAAAAATCAAAAATTTTTGCAGTCTTACTAAGAGCAAATCAATATATTAAGAAAATCGTTTTCTAATATAGGGGACCAAATTTTTTAGTTTAATATTAGTATATTTTCAATGTTAAGTCTCATTTTTTAGACAGTCATAATTTTTTTTAAATTATAGCCAACTTGATCACATACAAAATTTCTTTTATAAATTCCCCCTTTCACAAACACCATACCTACTCAGACCATTTACAGCATGCTTAAACTTTCTGTTATGTCTTATACTTAATCTTTCTTAAATAACCAGTCATTTTACTTTAGAACAAAAAGTTACCACAAAATATTTTTTCTCATACAAAATTATCTTCTTTTCAACTTGTTTTGCAAAAATATATTTTCATACCCATAACTTTTTTCCTATCTCTGTCTCTCTCCTACTTACTGGTACTTTTCCATCACATTGTAGCCTATTGTTTTATACCTGTTAAATTTATATTTTGCAAAAAAAACCTTTAAGTAACTCTAAATTATGCAAAATTATTCTTTTTTCTTGATAAAGAATATGCTTTTATGCCTTTCTTATAATTTTTTATTAAAACATGTCTTACTTTTTTGAGAGATTTTATATTATAGTTCTAGAGGTATTAATTAGTATTTTTAATTTAATAACCTTAAATTTAGTGAAAACCTAGGAAGCCAGAAATCTTGAATTATCTGTCATATCAGTATTTTATATATGAAAATCTTTATAATTTTTAAAAACATGTTTTTCTATAACAGAATTTTACATATATTCATGGAACCAAATCTATTTAGTCTTTCTATATTATTTTAGAATCCAAGAAAAGAAACTTATATTTATGGTCAGAATTTTGTTTTATGATATTATTTGGAAATGACTCAGACATTTAATGAATATCATTTAAATCAATATAATATAACTTTAAGATTTCAAATTACATGAAAACTATATTTACAGACATTTACCTCATTTCTATTATCTAATTTATTCAATTTTTTACAGTTTACATAGATTAGTTATGAAAATTGAGATATGAGATAAAGCTAATCATCATTTCTAGTTATTTTCCTATTTGTATAACTTATGAATATCAGGCATGCACCTAAGTAGAAATCTTAAATTATATGAATATTTTGCTTATAACTTAGAAGATATAGCTATTTTTACTAAACAAACATTATTAAACTAGCCTTAATTATCAAAGAGTTGACAAAGATTATTCTGTTTTAGGCTGAGTTTATAGTTTTATAACCTTTGGGTCAAATCCCAACACCCTAAAACATGTAGCAAAGACAAATATAAAATTCTACCAGTACACCTGGGCAAAAACATATGTTGACAATTTCCTGATAATTTTAAAACCAGCTTATTTATTAAAGATGTACTTAAGTCACATGAACTAAAAAGCATTTGGGTTATTATACATTTTTTATGAGTGCTCATTTATCTAAGATATGTGAATAGAATTCCTTAAGAAATTTTTTGCCGCAGGGCACAGTGGTTCACACCTGTAATACTAGAACTTTGGGAGGCCAAGGAAGGCAGATCACGAGGTCAGGAGTTCAAGACCCAGCCTGACCAATTGGCATGGTGAAACCCCATCTCTACTAAAAATACAAAAATTAACCAGGAATGGTGGCGGCACGTGCCTGTAATCCCAGGAGGGTTACTCAGGAGGCTGAGACAGGAGAATCGCTTAAACCCGGGAGGCAGAGGTTGCAGTGAGCTGAGATAGTGCCACTGCAGTCCAGTCTGGGTGACAGAGTAAGACTCCATCTCAAAAAATAAAAATAAAAATAAGAAATTTTTTTGCCAACTATGCCAGATTTTACCATGTAGAAACAACGTGCCACATAATACATGTTCATACACATATATGCACCTAAACACATATATGCACACACAAAGATGTGATAACTTTCCTCAATATGTAATCTAATGAAGGCTGCAGACCAAAATTTGGGTGAAGCAATTTATATAGTAGCTTGGGTTTTATTGTTGTTTGTTGGTTTGTTTGTTTTTCTTAGCCTCTTTAACATTTATATTTTATTTATTCAGTCTCAAATGAGTTTAGAGTTAAATTTTCAATTGTTTACATTGTAGCTAGGACTGGTTGAATTGTATTAGAAAAACAAAATCTCCAGTGTTGAACTAGTAACAAATCTATCTTTTTTTATTTTATTTTTATTTTTTTTTGCAGGTCTGTTTTGCTTGATTAACAAATGGAGACAAGAAAGAATTTTAGCAGGATTTGTTGTTTTTTTCGCAGGGGCTGGGGGGGTTAGTCTTTGTGTGGCAGAAAAAGCAAATTTTTTATGCCAGACAAAGATGATTTATATTGTTTAGAGTTCAAGATTTTGACCTGTTAGACCTGAGAGCCTAACATTTATACATATTTATCTAGCTCTTTTTATAGATTATTAATTTTTCAATAAATTATTTCATCACCATAAACAAATTTTAGTCAGGTAAACCTAAATTTACATTTTCTAATGGTGTCTAGGTTGTTGGTTACCATGGAGCTCTTGTAATTTGTGAAGCTATTAATTTAAAAGCCCTTTAATACTTTTAAAAAAGTCTTGACTAGAATGCCACAAGCGGTGAGTTTTATGTCAACCCCAGTAGAAAAGTCAGCAGATTCAAAGTAGGCAGTAAGAAAAAACAAGAAAGAGAGACAGTGAACTTAGAAGTCTCTACATGCTTAGCATGGTAGTTGCAGATCTCTAAAAGAGTTTAAATAATGAACATTTGAGCTCTGAATTTTTCTTGATGTAACATTGCTTGTCAATTTTAAAATATGCATAAGCATGAGCCATAAAATGTGGCTAGCTGGAGTCCCAAAAACCTGTCATGCCTTTATGTTTAAAAAACCCATTCTGTTTCTTACTCATCTCTTGAGAGCAAAGAAAATATTATCATTCCTATCAGGAAATGTCAGGAGTTTGGAGCAGTGTTTTAGATGGTAGCAATTGCACTAATGGCTTTTAATTAACCTTTCTGCACCCAACATTTGGAATATATTTTTGCTTTCAGAATAATTTTTTAAAAAGCAAGGGAAAAGAATCAAACCAAATCAAAAGAAACCAAGATAAGAGCATTCATAAAAATTTCAACCTCGGCGTAGAGATCAAACAAAATATTCAACTAAGCACAGAGACCAAAAGTGAATTCACCGCAAAAGACATGCCTTCTAGATAGAATGTAAATTCTGTAGAACCAGAGTACTCAATCCAGAAAGACACATGTCTTTACACCAGAAAAGATATACCACAAAAGACAAAAAGTATTTTATCACCCCTGGAGGGATGCATAGTCCCTTATTAGGTGACTTTATAAAAAAACAGATCCTGACTAATATAAAAAAGCCTCTACTAAAAGAGGCAGGCTCAGCCTAAGAGAAGACTCATCAGGGCAGAAAAGTGAGCCAAGGAAGTGGAGGAAAGCACAAGGGCCTCAAGTGAGCACTGCACATCAGTTCAAGAATCACCAGTTTCTTTGGATCATTATCTTTTTCGGGTTCTATTTCTGACACCATATATGTCAACCTAAATAACAAACACAGAGAGGCTATCTAAAAGAAAAATAGGTTTATCTGAGAATAGAGTGTTGCTGTGGGAATACAAATGCCACAGTAAACCGTATGCATATTCGGGGAGGTAATGGAAGACAAAGATTTTTTTAAAAATGAGAATTATGTGATTATTTTGAAATAATAATCTTTGGCTACAAAGATTGATGACAAGGGTGATGCCTGTTTTTTGTTGTTGTTGTTTTGTTGTTTGTTGGTTTTGCTGAAACATGCAGAGAATTTTTATTTATCACAAATGTTAATACTTATATTTACTTGCAGAACAGAGTCACAGAGAGATATGCAGGCAAGGTATTAGTGGGGTTCAAGGGTTTCGCACAACATTTAGTACACAGTAGGTTGCTCACTAAGGACTTGTCATATTTTGCTCAAATGCCAACTTTTGGTACCTTAGATTGTCAATTAGTCATTTCTTATATAGATGATTTTTTGGATAATTGTCATACTACATTTTTACCAATTAAGGATTTCAGTCCATTTTTTATTATTTTTTTCAATCATAGTTCAAGGTCAGGAAGTAGGAGCCCCATCCCCGCTCCCTTCCAGACAACAGAATAGTATTCTTACTAGGAGTTCCTAAGACCTAGCAATTCCAGCATGCGAATTGTGAGAGGACATAGCCAGGAAGATGAGAAACTGTAGCCATCATCCAGAGGTAATATATTCCATCTCTGTTGCTCCTTGCAGCCTGCAGGTCCTCTTCAGTGCCCTCTCCATTAAGCCCATTAACATGTAGGATCCTCATCTGCTTCACATTGGTGCCTTTACCAGATTCTCCAGCACCCAGGAGTAGCAGGCAGTCCATGGCCCGGTCGATGCTTGGCTGGACAGGCAGTTTCTGGGCAGGTGTCCTTGCAGAAGTACTCTTTTTCTGTAAAGTTGTGATGACCTTTGTGCAAGGTGTGGTTTTTGCAGTCTTTTATGATAGTTTTATCAGGAATACAAGCATGAGAAACCTCTCTTAATTCCCTTCACTGGCTCTTTTTGTCACTTTTTAAATTATTTTTTATGTATGTATGTATTTATTAATTATAGAGACATGGTCCCACTGTGTTGCCCACACTGTTTATGAACTCCTGGGCTGGAGAGACCCTCCTGCCTCAGCCTCCCAAAGTTCTGGGATTAAAGGCATGAACCACCATGCCCAGCCATATTTGTCACTTGTTTTTATTTAACACTAGTGACTTCATTTTGATTCCGGAAACTTTTATAAATGCAACCGATATTCATTTTAGTATTTCTCAACATAATCTACAAACAACCCACATTACAAGCGCTTGGGCTGCTTTAATGAAAGCAGATTCCTGGGGGCTGACCTGCAACCTCCTAAGTTAGAAACACTGGGGCGCTCTTAGGTGCAAAGAATTTGAGAACCATTTGTTACTTGAGTGTTTATAACATGCTAGGTACTGTATGTAGTCCTTACTTGAGTAAACTCCTTTACAACAACCCTAAAAAGAGATGAATTATCCCTATCTTACATATGAAGAAATTGAGGCTTTACATTGACTAGTGATGGAGAACTTGAATCCTTCTGAGTTGTTGAAAGACAAATGCTTTTTCAAGGATATCCCATCTGTCTCTAGTGTGAGCAGTCAGCTCTGATTTCTTAGGCATGCTTCCTAAATATCATGACATATAATGACAGGCAATCTGTTGCTCAGATGAAAAACAATTTCTTCACAGACACTCCTTTTGGGAAAACAAATATTTGTTTAGGCTGACTATATTGTGGACTGATTTCTTTGTTTGTCCCTGCACCTGTCTGCAAAATACACAAATGACCTGGGATTGCTGGTGCTGGGAAATGCATGTGGAATACCAAACAATTCTGTAGTGGTTTTAGGGTATAATGACATCATTAGAGGACACCCAGAACATCAATTCTCTTGACTTGTCTTCTGAGTCGGGGTTACCCATTCGTTTATTCCATAAATATTTATTGTACATCTATTATATGCCAGGTACTATTCTAAGAAGTGGAGATATGTAACATGCAAAAGAAACAAAAATCCTTGCTCTATGCTGTGGGCTTCTATCTCCGCTTTACCCCAGTGACCCAGTAAAAAAAAGTAAATAGAGAGCTGTACTGCCACAGGTAATTTGACCATTTAGCAACATTTTCCAGTTATTTTGCATTTCTTTACACAATTCCTAGAAAAGCCTATGAAGATTCATAAAGTAAAATGCAAAGCTTTGAAGTAGTGGAGTCTCAATAAATGAAAACATCCTTTAAAGAGTGGTTCTTTCTTTATTTTATATTCAATATGTTTTATTCAATTATGGTCATTATACTTTTAATATGAAATTGTCTAAAATGCATCCAGTGGAAACTTCTTCAAGCTAGCTTCTGGGTCGTTTAAACATGTCCCTATAATTTTTGAATATTTTCTTAGTTTCTGCCACAAGATGTCCCAGACTCATCTTATGCAATCCTTGACCAAAACTTGGGAGTTTCAAGGAATTCTGGGTCCTTCCAGTGGAGAAATGTTATTTAGTTACCAAAACTTGTGTTTTGTGTGTGCTTATAGCTGCTGGGTTCTTTCTTTTTTTTTTCTTTATTTTACTTTAAGTTCTGGGATACATGTGCAGAACGTGCAGGTTTGTCTTACCTGGGAATGCATGTGCCGTGGTGGTTTGCTGCACCTATCAACCCGTTATCTAGGTTTTAAGCCCCACATGCATTAGGTATTTGTCCCAATGCTCTCCCTCCCCTTGCCCTCCAACCCCCAACAGGCCCCAGTGTGTGATGTTCCCCTTTCTGTGTCCATGTGTTCTCGTTGTTCAACTCCCACTTATGAGTGAGAATATGTGGTGTTTGAATTTCTCTTCCTGTGTTAGTTTACTGATAATGATGGCTTCCAGCTTCATCCATGTCCCTGCAAAGAACATGAGCTTATTCTTTTTTATGGATACATAGTATTCCATGGTGTATATGTGTCACATTTGCTTTATCCAGTCTATCATTGAAGGGCATTTCTTAAGTGTGTGGTTGGATTTATTATTATCACAAAGATAAGAGGACTACTGGATATTTAGTATTTAGTAGACAAGTATGAACACATCCTGCATCCATAGGGACAACCTTATGCAAAGAAAAATGTTGCACTCCCTACATCCAGACTCCCAATGAGTATTTGTGCATTAGAAAATATTGTTATAATTACATCAGTTTGAAATCTACTCTGCTCTACAGACAAAGAAAATATATTTTGCAAGGTTCTTCTATATAACAATTTAATAAAACCAAGGAAAGATTGACATTTATTTTGTTTGAAACTTCGTCAAGACTTGACCAACTTGTCAGGAAAATATCACCAATGTCAATGTGACTCCTGATATTTGAGTCACCAACACATTAATGATGATTCTACATGTGTTGATTTTACTATCTATGTCTCACCAAGTGATCCAGCATTTATATATTGAATATTCAAATTATTTTATAATAAATCCTATATTATAATTATTTCATATAATAATTGTATTATGAATTATTTTTCTTTCATATCTCTTTTACATTAGACTTAGGATAGTTTACATACACATATATACATGTTTATACTTAGGTTGCATTAACTACACATATTATTTCAAGAATCTAAAGGAAGCATTTCTAAATGTTTGTTTGACAAGAAGATTTTTCCAATGTGATAGCATTCAGAACTATTGCTATAGACAATATTGACTTGGGCTAACTGTCCTTTTAAGAACTATGTTCATGGCTAGTTATAGAGGCTGAGAGATAATGCTGACTCTCAACATTTTATACCCCAAATACCCATAAAAACATCACACATTTTTTACTTGGCATAAACAGATAAATTCATTGGTCTTTACCTGAGCTTCACGCTAATTCTCAACCTGATTGCTTTCCTGGAATTTATGATACATGTACCAAAGACTCCTACAGAGTAACTAAGCAGATAATTTTTTATGTGATTGTGGAAAAATACAGTGTTACCACCTTCTAAACCATAGGGTCCTTCCCAGTTTTCATAGGCTCTGAACAATTTGTCCATCCATAGCTGGGAACAGGAAAAGGATTTTTTTTTCTCTCAGTGTCTAAATTAGATGAGCTCTTTCCTAGTTTGTTTTTATCCCATGATCTAGTTTTATTTTGTTATGAGCATTTAACATTAATTGACACTGTACCTATTTGTTTTTTATGTAACTCTCCCTTCTAGAATAAAAGCCCAGTAGGATAGGAGTCAGCCCTATCATCTTCACCGCTATATCCCACTGTCTGGAATAGCACACAGGGCTCAATAAATATTTTGTTTTTCAAGAAAAAATTAATAAACATTTCAATTAAGGCTTTTCTGTTATTAAATGCATTTTATTGCAATAATTATATTGAAGCTCAGAAAACTCCCATCACCTGCCCAAGGCAGCCAAAATTTCTGCTTAGTGTTGATTATATGTCAGGTGCTTAGCATAGAAAATGCCGTCATTTGGTATTGGTTGAGGCAATTAAACTCTTTTCTACTCTATTTGTAGGCGTGGTATCCATAAGCCATGCAGAGGAGCAATCACACAGTGACTGAGTTCATCCTCCTGGGCTTCACCACAGATCCAGGGATGCAGCTGGGCCTCTTTGTGGTGTTCCTGGGTGTGTACTGTCTGACTGTGGTAGGAAATAGCACTCTCATCGTGTTGATCTGTAATGACTCCCGCCTACACACACCCATGTATTTTTTCATTGGAAATCTATCATTTCTGGATCTCTGGTATTCTTCTGTCTACACCCCAAAGATCCTAGTGACCTGCATCTCTGAAGACAAAAGCATCTCCTTCGCTGGCTGCCTGTGTCAGTTCTTCTTCTCTGCCGGGCTGGCCTATAGTGAGTGCTACCTACTGGCTGCCATGGCTTATGACCGCTACGTGGCCATCTCCAAGCCCCTGCTTTATGCTCAGACCATGCCAAGGAGATTGTGCATCTGTTTGGTTTTATATTCCTATACTGGGGGTTTTGTCAATGCAATAATATTAACCAGCAACACATTCACATTGGATTTTTGTGGTGACAATGTCATTGATGACTTTTTCTGTGATGTCCCACCCCTCGTGAAGCTGGCATGCAGTGTGAGAGAGATCTACCAGGCTGTGCTGCACTTCCTGCTGGCCTCCAATGTCATCTCCCCTACTGTGCTCATCCTTGCCTCTTACCTCTCCATCATCACCACCAACCTGAGGATCCACTCTACCCAGGGCCGCATCAAAGCCTTCTCCACATGCTCCTCCCACCTGATCTCCGTTACCTTATACTATGGCTCCATTCTCTACAACTACTCTCGGCCAAGTTCCAGCTACTCCCTCGAGAGGGACAAAATGGTTTCTACCTTTTATACTATGCTGTTCCCCATGTTGAATCCCATGATCTACAGTCTGAGGAATAAAGACGTGAAAGACGCTCTGAAAAAATTCTTCAAGTCAGCATAATCCAAAGTCTGAATTGACATAATGTTCTCAAATCAATGCTAAGTGATAACAAACTGCTCAGAGAGGTTACAGAACTGGATTTTTATTTCTTTTTTACCATTGAACAAAATTCAACAAGAAAAATTGTGTTTCTATTTTGTTTGTTATGATTTTGAGATCAGACTATAATATATACTACAGTATTGTAGATTCAATTTAATACTGATACAGTTTTTAAAATTCAGTATCTCCGATTAATGCAAAATGGAAAAGTAATACTTCTGACATCCTAAAGTAAAATTAAATTTTACGTTGTTCTTTCCCATAATATTGAACCAATTATTTTTCCTACATAGTGAGTATTATGGAAATGAAAAGAAAACATAATATGGATCATTGATATTTGCCGGATACACCCCAAATCCTTCTAGTCAAGTACTCAAACAGCTTCCTTTGTGATAGAGGAATAAGAATGTTAAGATTATTTTGATGGAAAGAGGCAGGATGTGTCGGAAAATAAATGCAGCTGAAGAGAAAGATGAGAAATGTCAAAGTAAAGACAAATGAAATGGCTACAACTATTTGTCCTAAATTTTTAAAATGTAATTAATTTTTAAAATGTGCTAATTCCAGCAAATGTTATAACCTTTCCTCAACAAAGTGCTAACCTCTGAGCTGCAAGCTTGTGATTTGAAAACTGTAACCATTAATCCTTAACTTGCCATCTTCTAAAGGCTACTAAATGAAATATCAACCCAACCTGCCATCACAAGGGTGTTCAGTTATGGAGTTTATATCAGGGTTTAGGGAATTGGGCTCGAGGCCAAGGCTAGTTTCCATGTGGTTAGCAACATGTTTGATTTTTCAGGGTTTCAGGCATCGACCTAAACAAGTTTATCAGTTCTTAGGAATGTTCAAGGCCCAGGCTGGGTTCAGGCCAGGGACAACCATGCAGCTTATGTCTTTTGGTCAGGACAAAGGAAAGAGAATGGTAACTAGGGAACAGTGGTTACTGTTGTTGTTCATTTGTTTTATTTCGTTTGATGTTGTCACATCGCTGTGTGACCTGAGAGAGAGTACTGCGGAGTACTCACTCCTTGTAAGAGAGAAGACTGTTAGGATGATATGCAATTCTAAAGACACATATTTATTCATTAATTTTGAGATAGTTTTTTGTTGTCATTGTTGTTTGTAATCTGAACAACTCTTAAACATCTTCCTAATATTCTCTTTACGTAGAAGGCATGAGTTTTACAAAGATACTCCCTATATGCTCAGTTAGAGCTTTCTGAAGAAATTTTGAGGAAATGATTTTCTTAAAATAAATATTTGTAAAATCTTGAGCATATTTCCAGAAGCCTCACCCTTTCAGATATTCTTGTCACCTAGTGAAGATTGCTTACCAAACTTCAAAGTCAAACTATATTCATTAAACCACGTAATTTATTTTGTTCCCCAAGATCTCCCAAAGGGAGCAAACACAATGAAATCTATGAAAGATTTAATACTGCCAAGGCAAAATACCATATTGCAGAATGCCAAACAACCCAATATTATAAGTTTTAAATATTACTTTGTTTTGTTTACATCATAACAAACTAATAACAAAGAGTCATGTGGTCAATATTTTAATGTTTTAAATATGACTTATTGAACTTAATTGAACTACAGAAATGCAAATGAACACATTTATAAGCCAATAATCTGGAAAATTCAATAACAGCATTTGCAAAGAGAATAACTTTCATGTTTGTGGTTGTATAGTCTGTGTTGCTTTCCTGAAGGCCTCTTTGATATCTTTGTTTCTCAGGCTATAGATGAGAGGGTTGAGCAGTGGGTTGATCACAGTGTAGAACAGAGCAGCTACTTTGTCCCTCTCTAGGGAGTAGGTGGAACTAGGCCTTGAATACATAAACAACAATGATCCATAGAAGAGCATGACTGAGATGAGGTGGGAAGCACAGGTGGAGAATGCCTTGCGTCTTCCTGAAGCTGAGTGGATTCTCAGGACAGCCAGGAGGATGTTGACATAGGAAATCAGGATAGCAAGAATGCTGGAGAGGACTGTGAAGCCCACCACACCAAGCAGGACTTTTTCGTAGACCCTGGTGTCTGTACAGGACATTTTTACCAATGGCGGTGCATCACAGAAAAAGTGGTCAATGATATTTTTACCACAAAAATGCAGGCGGAATGTATTGGCAGTATGGGCTATGGCATTCAAAAATCCTCCTATGTAGGAGCCAGCAACAAGCCCAGTACAGAGGGCGGTGGACATGGTACCTGAATAAAGCAATGGGTTACAAATTGCTGCATGGCGGTCATATGCCATGGCTGCCAGGAGATAGCATTCAGTGTAGGCTACAACACAGGAAAAAAACAGCTGAGCCCCACATCCAGCCAAGGAAATGCGCTTATCTTCTGAGACACAACTGGCCAGGATTTTGGGGGTATACACAGAGGTATACCAGAAATCCAAAAAAGACAGATTGCCAATGAAAAAGTACATAGGTGTATGCAAGTGGGAATCAGTTCGGATTAAGATAACCAAGGTCATGTTTCCTGACAAGGTTATCAAATAGAGCATCAGAAACACTCCAAATAGAATCGGCTGCCACTGAGAGTCTGCTGAGAAACCCAACAAGATGAATTCAGTCAGGATGGTGCGATTTCCCACTTCCATGTCCACGGAGGTGAAAGCCTGACTATCACGAGAAGGGAAAATCATCACTTAGTGATTTTTCTATTCACACAAGTTGACAAGGGTATCAATTAAATCAACAATTACTAAGAAGCTTGTAGATTTTTCTCCCTTACTATCTAGAATTATAGGACTTCAGTCCATGATTTGGAAAAATTACTGGAATTGGAGTCAAAAATAATTTGAAAATTAGGAATTTTATTTATTAACTATTTAATGCAGGACAAGACCCATATTCTCATCAAACATGAAAAAAAAAAAATGAAACTCACAAGGATGACTAATTACTTCTTCTTTTTTTTTTGAGATGGAATCTCACTCTATCACCCATGCTGGATTACAGTGGCGTGATCTCCATTCACTGCAACCTCTGCCTCCTAGGTTCAAGCAATACTCCAGCCTCAGCCTCCTGAGTAGCTGGGATTACGGGCACCTACCACCACACCGACTCTACTAAAAACAGTGTTTTACCATGTTGGCCATGCTCGTCTCGAACTCCTGACCTCAGGTGATCCACACGCCTCAGCCTCCCAAAGTGCTGGGATTACAGGCGTGAGCCATCGCACCTGGCTGACTAGTAACTTCTTGACAGACTGTCTGATTAAATAAAGAAAACATACATAAAAATAACACAGCCCAATATTGGGTACATTAGTGGGCACTCAAAAAATTTCACTATCTTTCTATAAGTTATTGAAAACTTCTTACATGTCAAGTATTTGTATTGTTAAGTATTAGATTATTAAAGTTGCTATTTATATTACAAATATAAATACATTATGACCATGTACCAGTTACTATTCTAAGTCTTATGCTTAACCCCTTGAGTCTTGGATGGCTTGGTGGTTTGCTTTGGCCAATAGATTGAAAGATAGGCAGCTCCATGTGGATTCAAAGCCTAGATTTCAACAAGCTTTTTATGTTTCTCTTCTCACTTTTAAAATCCTACCACCACCATGTAAATAAGCCTGGGTTAGTTTGCTGGATAAGACATCTGGCTGCGCTCACTCTGTCACCCCAGCTGACTGAAAGTTGTCCCCCAAACATGCAGGTGGGGCCCTTCTATATGATCCAGCCTACAGTGGCACTAAGAGCTACCCACAGACATGAGCAAGCCCAGGTGAGAAAAGACAGGTCTGGCATAGGCAGAATTGCCCAAGTGATATGTCATCTGAGTTCAAAACCAGATCTTCTTACTTGGTAGTTCCGTAATCTTGGGAAAGTATCTTAACAATTCCCCACCTACATGTATTTACCTCCAAAATGGTGAGAAAACATCCATGTTAAGAAAACAGCCCATTTTCTGGACAGAAAATCAATCTACAAAATTTTAACTATCATTATTCTGAGTGGGAGGATAATTATCTGACTTAATTATAAATTCTGAGCTTGTAAAACGTAAATAAATAAATACGACTAAGTTTATACAAATAAGCAATTTCAGCCAGAATAGTGGTATCATCCAGTATCTTGCTAAAATCCTAGAATTTAATATTTTTGTCAACTATTTCCATGTAACTTGGCGAAGGAGTTACAGGGTTTAGGATTGTGGGGTCCAATATTTGGTACATATCCCTGACACTAATCACTGTATGATTTAGGAAAGTAATTCCTCATCTCAGGAACACAATTCACCCATCTGAAAATTTTGGTTGATCCTATTCTCAGCACCAAACTTCCATGATTCCAATTTGCTAAAATCTCGTATAGAAATTGTTACGTGCCAGGTGCGGTGGCTCACACCTGTAATCCCAGCACTTCAGGAGGCTGAGGCAGGAGGATCACTCAAGGCCAGGAGTTCAGAACCAGCCTGACCAACATAGCAAAAGCCTGTCTCTACTAAAAATCAGCCAGGTGTGGTGGTACACGGCTGTAATCCCAGCTACTTGGGAGGCTGAGGCAGGAGAATCGCTTGAACCCAGGAGGCAGAGGTTGCAGTGAGCTGAGATTGCACCATTGCACTCCAGCAAGGGTGACAGAGAGATACGCTGTCTCAAAACAAAAAAAAAAAGAAAGAAAGAAAAGAAAAACTTTCATGAAACAATAGATAGCCTCACTTGTTGCAATACAGTGTGGCAGAGCAGATTAACAGTCCTTACATACACATGTATCTTGGGATACACAGGACATTACCACTGTCTTGGCTGAAGTGAGAAATAAAATTTGCTGAAGACAACTGCACCCTTCTTTTCATCTCAAGATTTGCATACACATTCTTGTGTCCTTAAAATACAATCCTATGAAGTTGTGCATATTTTCTAAACACTGCATTTCTTAATTTCTTTATCTGCAAATAATTAATGGCTCAAACTTTTTGACTCATGAACCTCTTTGAGAACTTGATAAACTCAGCAACGATAATTCTCAAATATGAATATATACATATGTAAAAACATGCAAAATTTTAATGGGTTCACAAACTCCCAAAAACCTATTAGTTTGCCGGTTATGATTTCAGATTTAAAAATTCTAGTAATGGAGGATGACTAAGTTTGGTTGGGTGCTAATATGCTATAATAAGAGAGGAGTTATAGGTAATTAAAACTAATCATGTTTAAAGTTGAATTCCTAATCTGCAGTTCCAAAAATTGATTTTTTCATTCCCCATATTGGTTAATAAGATTCTACTCTTCCAGGATCTGAAGTCAAAAATTTGGAATCAGTCTACCCTGTTTCTTTCCTATCTACTTTTCCAACTGTCAGAAAATTGCAATTTTCCTACCTTCAAAATGTATCCTGAATCTGACCACTTCTCCCCACCTCCACTGCTACCACTCTGTTCAAACCACTATGATCTACTGCCAAGAATATTGCCATCGCCTTCTAACTCATCTACACCCTTGTTCCCTATGGTATATTTTCAATACAACAGCCAGTGTAGGCCATTAAACAAATAAATAAGTTGCTTCTGTATTTAAAACCCTGTAAAGGCTCCCAATTTATTCCGAGTTAAAACCCATAATCTGTCTCTCCCTTACCTAAAGAACCTTATCTCCTAACACTCACCACACTGACCTCCTCCTTCCTTCTGCCCCAGCCTCAATGGCTTTCTCACTTTTTCTCAAATGTGCCGTCTCTGTCCCAGCATCAAAGATTTATTATTATTATTATTATTATTATACTTTAAGTTCTAGGGTACATGACTGTCTGTTCCCTCTGCCTGGAACACTATTCTCCAGATGTTTTCATGGCTCACTCATTCATCTTCTTTAAGTTCCTTTCAAATGTCACATTCTGACAAAGGTGAATGTGACATTTTAAATTCCATGCCCCTTTTAAATTCCATGCCCCTTTCCTTCCGACAATCTTCACCCTTATTACTCTACTCCAATTCTACTGTGTTATCCCCCTCATCTATTGTCATCCTCTAACTCCTGTTTATTAAATCTATTTCCTGCTTCTTCTCACCAGAATGCAACATCTATACGGCAAAATATTTCTCTGTCTCATTTATTGCTGTATCCCAGCACAAAGAACAGTTCCTAGTCATGAGTTAGCACTCAGTAAATATTTCTAGAGTGAGTAATTGGTTAATTACCTTCATATCTTGAAGCTGGTTTAGCAAAGTACTTTCTATTTCTTATTTTTTTTTTTTATTTGAGACGGAGTCTCACACTGTCACCCAGGCTGGACTGCAGTGGCACAATATCCGCTCACAGCAACCTCTGCCTCCCAGGTTCAAGTGATTCTCCTGCCTCAGCCTCCCAAATAGCTGGGATTACAGACACCCACCACCATGCCTGGCTAATGTTTTGTATTTTTAGTAAAGATGGGGCTTCACTATGTTGGCCAGGCTGGTCTTGAACTCCTCACCTCGTGATCCGCCCTCCTCAGCCTCCCAAAGTGCTGGGATTACAGGCTTGGGCCACCGTGCCCAGCCAGTAGTGTCTATTTCTAACCTGGTTCAAAATATTCAGAACAAGATCTATCCTCAAGTGGACTTTCCCAGCACAGTGTACTGTATCAAAATAAGAAAGAAGAGTAAATAAAAGAGAAGTCTCACTTCCAAGACCTAATTTGAAACAAGTTACCAAATAACTGTGAATGTGAAATAAAAGGCACAGAAAATGTCTGAGCCAATCATGCTAAAGAATCTTCTATAGAAATGGCCTATCAAGATGCATCTTCCCCTGCAGCAGCCCAGGTCTCTGATCCCTTCACTAGAGCAAGAAAAACTCTTTGGTAGGAATGTGCCTTCCTGGCATCTCAAAATTAGTACCAAGAAGTGAAAATCCCATACACTAGTAGTTTAGAGTAGCACAATCACTGGGGTCAAAAAAGCAAGTCACATTTTTTTGTCCTCTTGATTTTTTCACTGTGTGAGTGAATATATGATGGCCCAGCATAGATACAAGACTGAGTTTCAAATTCTACGTGAGAGCAGGATGTATCACTGAATGGAATTTGATTTACTAGGGAGTCTGCACGTGCACCTGTGTGCATGTGTGGTGCAGCAGTAAATCCTTTGACAGCCGTGCCAGATTCTGTATCCCCCTTCTGATTTGCAGCTGAGGTCAGAGAAAGGCCAGAGTTCCTATTTGCCCCTGATCCCAGGTGCTTACCCTTGGTTTGGAAGGCCAGCTCTTGGAAGTCACACTTTTCCCTCTCTTCTGGTGTTTAATGTGCCTTTGTTGCACTCAATATATGTATGTCCTCAACAGCCCTTTGAGACACCTCCCTCACACCAGCACAGAAATACGTACCTCTGTCTCCAAAGACGCAATTAGAGTTCATCTGGAGTTTGGGGATGTTAAATAAATTAGAAAATGATGAAATGAGGAATATTTCATTAAAAGTTGACTCTCTTAATGGATCTAACTCATAATATAATCCTGTTATGTTGGGTCTGTCTTATAATTGAATTTTTCCAAATTGTACTAATTAAACTTTTCTAAAAAGTATCATGTGGTCTATATTGTTTTTCCATGTCACATGCTCTTTTCTCTGTCCAGGCTACTCGCCCTTGTCTCATCCACTGGCAATCTACTACCTATCCCACACATGCACAATGGTCTGAATTGTGTCTTTTGGAAATCCATTTGTTGAAGCCCTAACTTACTGTACCTTAGAATCTGACTATATTTGAAGATGAGATTTTTAAAGAAGTGATGAAGTTAAAATGAGTCAGTTAAAATAGGCTCAATCCAATCTGACTGGTGTCTTTATAAAAAGGAAAGTTGAACATACACAAGAACCCAATCCTGCCAGCACCTTCAACTTGGGCTTTTAGCCCTCAGAACTGTGGGAGAGTAAATTCCTGTTTTGTAAGCCGTCCAGGCTGCACTATTTTGTTATAGCAACACTTGCAAACTGATACACTCAATTACCAACACTAGGGCCTTTTTATGTTGGAAAAACCTCATGTTTTATTTGTAAAAAGACTGCTATAACCAGGAAATTTGATATGTCACGGTGAAATTGTCTCTAATTTTTAATTAATTTATAACATAACATTAAGAAACAACATACAAAAATTCATATATACTTGATTGTTATCAGTCATTGTTTTCCTGGTAAAGGTTTTCATTCTAAATCTTCCCTCGGATATAAAGTTTTCTGAAATCTCTCTCTGGCCCTACTTTTCGATCTGTTTCTATGTCCTACCTACATCTCCCTTTCTGCCTGTCTCATACAACTGCTGCACTTCTGTCCTTAATTCTTTCATTGTTGAGGAAAATACTCTTTTATTGAAAGTGCATGGTGGTTCTAAGTATTGATATTCATTCTCTATTTTGTCTATTGCTAAGGAAATCTGTCATCTTTGCATCATGCAAGCTAAAAAATGAGAACCAGAAAGAAAAAAACAAACTTGTTTCTAGGAGAATTTTACGGTACTCTTTTTTTTTCTTTTCATTTTTGTTTTTTAATTTTAAATTCTGGGCTACATGTGCAGGATGTGCAGGTTTATTATATAGGTAAACATGTGCCATCGTTGTTTGCTGCACCTATCAACCCATCACCTAGGTATACATATACACCAGGGAATACTATGCGGCCATAAAAAGGAATGAGATCATGTCCTTTGCAGGGACACGGATGAAGCTGGAAGCCATTATCTTCAGCAAACGAATGCAGGGACAGAAAACCAAACACCACATGTTCTCACTTATAAGTGGGAGCTGAACAATGAGAATCCGTGGACACAGGGAGGGGAGCAAAACACACTGGGGCCTGTCGGGGTAGGGCAGCGAGGGGAGCACATCAAGACAAACAGCTAATTCATACAGTAGATGTCGCAACAAGAAGCTGCAACAAGACTGGCACATAACTCTGGAGACGTGGCTTGGGAATAAAGCAGGGGCTTGGAGATTGCCTCGTGCAGTCATAACCCATGGCAGCCAGGAGGTAGTGCTCACTACAGGCCAGCCCATATCTACTATAGGGCAGTAGATACTTTTTGTGTGACTTCCTAACTCACTCTCTCATCTAACAAGTGAGGTAAATACCTTTGTTTTTTGTTTTCATTGTTATTTTTTGTAAGTTCTGGGTTTACATTCTTTTTTCAAACCAATGACCCTCATTATTTCAAGTAAATCACTTAATCTATTTAATCTTAACAAGATTACATAACAAGTTATATTATTCTCATTTATTAAAATGCTATAGATGTAGGCAACTTATGAAATGTCAAATGAAAAAAAATTTTCCTCTGCTTTCTTTCAATATTCTCAGACCCCTTAACAATTTTATAGACTCCGTTCCAAGCTACCATGCATAGTAGCTTTTGCAAATGCCCCAGCCTCGTTTATTTAAAAAATACATTCCGATACCTTAGCGCCAACTTAAAAACAAAAATGCAGACTTCTGTTTCCAAGTTATAAAATGATTTTATCTTTTATTTATTTCTGAGAATATAAGCTGAAAACAATGACGTGGAGATAATCTGTTAAAAATTGTTTACCAATATTTTTCTTTAAGAAACTTAAGTCTATCTAACATTTTCTTCAAGGCATCTTTGACTTCCTTATTTCTTAAGCTATAGATCAAGGGGTTTAGCATTGGAATCACCACAGTATAGAACACTGACCCCAATTTATCCCTTTTTAAGGCATAGCTAGTTCTTGGTTGGGGGGTAAATAAAGAAGATTGCACCATAGTACAAGGTGAGAGCCGTCAGGGGAGACCCACAAGTGGAGAAGACCTGGAGGCGGCCCTTAGTGGAACGGATCTTCAAGATGGCTGCAATGATGAAGAGATGGACGCAAGAATAAGTGCAGTGGGAGTGATGACATTGGAGGCAAGTATAAAATGCAGCATAGCCTGGTAGCGCTCCTTCACATCACACACCAACTTTACAAGTGGGGGCAGATCACAGAAGAAATCATCAATGATATTGCTGCCACAGAAGCTCAAGGTAGGTGTCTCACTGGTGATGATGGTTGAGTTTACAAAGCCGCCAAGGTGTGAAGCCGCAACAAGACTGGCACATAACTCTGGGAATGTGGCCCGGGAATAAAGCAGGGGCTTGGAGATTGCCACGTAGCGGTCATAAGCCATGGCAGCCATCATATAGCACTCATTTTAGGCCAACCCAGCAGAGAAGAACTGAGCCAGGCAGCCAGGAAAGGAGATGGTTTTGTCATCAGAAATGCAAGTCAGCAGGATATCGGGGATGTGGACAGAGGAATACCAGAGATCCAGAAGGAACCGGTTTCCAGTGAAGAAATACATGGGTGTGTGGGGCCAAGAAGCAGCACAAATGAGAGAAATCAGAATGATGTTGCCTGAGAGGCTGATGACATAAATGATGAGAAAGATGAAAAAGAGCACTCGCTGTAACCCCAAATCTTCTGTGAACTCTAAAAGGATAAACAGTTTTACTTTGGTGAAATTTCTCTTATCCATTGATTTTGGGTTTCTGTCATTCCTTTCTGTGAAAATATTAACACATATGCCATGACTTAAGATAGCCCTCACTGTATGCTTCCCCCATCATTTCCTTTCTGGAAAACTGAAAAATTCAATTGATTCGTATGAGTTTATTGTGAGACACGTTTATGCTGAAGTTGGTGTTCCATATCAGTTTATTGTGAGAAATGTTTATGCTGATATTGTCATCATTTCATATCAGTTCATTGTGAGACATGTTTGTGCTGAAGTTGGCATCATTCCTTTAGTATGGCTGTGAAATCAGTTCTAAGCTGCCGTGAAAGATTAGTTGTTAGGCACAGAACATACTGCACGCCACCTGTTTTATACCTAATTTTTCCTCCTCTTTAGGAGAAGGTGAATTGTGTATCTTCTCTTCTTGATGGGGGAGCTTGAAAGAATGCTCTGACTTCTTTTCAGGTGTTTAAATTATTTTGTCCTTTGTCAGAGATTTGCGTGAAAAAATAATCGTATTGTTCTAACCACATTTTATAATATCATTGGAAGTACATTGTTCTATAATTTCTTTGGAGGAAATAATTGTATTTCATTCAAATTTTTGTTCACAAAACTAAGAATACAAGTTTGCATAAAGTAGAACATATGTAATTTGAATAAAAAGAACAGATGTGCTTACAAAATGGCATTTTCAAACCACAGCTACCTTCGTGACCCTAAAATGTGTCTGGAAATGAAATAAAAGTATTAATCATTGGAAAATTGTGTTCATAATTTGGATTGAATTTCCTACAGAATTAATAGGTTTTTTTAAAAAAGAATGAAACTACCTAAAATGAATTGTTTGTGAAAGTATGATAGAAGGAGTAATGACCCACAAATATACTCATTTTCTAATTCCAGGAACCTGGGAATATTACTTTATATGGGGAAAGGGTCTTTCCATATGTTATTAAGAGAATTGAGATGGGGATATTATCAGGGTGGGCACAAAATGTAATTACAAATATCCTTACAAGAGGGAGGCAGAGGGAGACTTGACTCAGAAAAGGAGGAGGTAGTGAGTGTGATCATGGGAGAAGAGGTTGGAGTAATGCAACCACAAGCCAAGTAATGCCAGCAGCCACAAGGAGCTGAAATAGAAAAGGAGTGGATTCTCCTTTAGAACATCTGGACGGAGCATGACCCTGCCGACACCTTGATTTTGGCCCAGTGGTACTGACTTCAAACTTCTGAACCACAGAACTGTAGAAAACAGATTTTTGTTGTTTGAAGCCAGGAAGTTTGTGGTTATTTGTTACGGCAGTAATAGGAAATTAAATAGAAAGTTATGGAAACAACCCCAGAGTCTTCTTTCCCTCAGAGGTGGGAGCTGGAAAGAACTGTTGCCAGTCATGAGGGACACAATATCACTTAGAGGGCCCCTACTACCACCTGCCACAATGAAAGAAGGGTGACATTATGATTGCCAGTGTTCTGGGTTGGCAAGAGCTGTTAAATTTCTGCTAGAAGAGCCAAGGCTTTACAAGTCTCCATTTCTAGGAAAAGAAAACACAACAACCTAGTCTTGGCTATTTTGCTAAGACATGGACTTAACATTGAGCTAGAAAAATAAAAAATAAAAAGCGTTTTCTTGGAACTGTACTTATATGATGAAAGACTATTTTCACTAGGCTTTTAAGAATCTATTTTTTATTTAAACAAATATCAATGCTATATTTATTGTCAAAGTACAAGTTATTCATATAAACAAAGAGGATTGGATTAAATAATATTTGGGTTGTCTTTGTGTATCAAGGAGGTAAAGTTCTAAGGTTGTTTTTAACAAAGCATGTTCCTAGAAACAGCTTAGTACCAAGAATCAGGAGACCTGGATTCTGAATTTAGTGAGCTGCTGCCAATATTGAAGAAACTGGACACTTCCAGAACTCCTTTTTTCTTACCTGCCTTTCTTAGTTCAACAGGACTTTATGACATTACAGATGTGAGAAAGCACTTTGAAAATTAGAAGTTAAACCTACGTATTGCATTCCCTAAACTATGTGATTTGTTCATCTCAGCGATCCATCCCTCAGATACATTTGCTTTACCTCCCAAGGATCCCTAATTGCTCCCACGCCATGAGTGCCTAGATTTTCATGTGTTCTCCTGCAGAAACTACACTTTCTGTGGCTTTTAGAAAAGCTGGGTAATTCATTTCTGGACCTGTTCTCAAAATTCCGATTGAGAATGAAAGTTGTAAGAGGCATTTCTTCTCTAGCCTCTCATTTTCATCTACGGTTGGTTATTAATGTATAAAATAAGCATAAGTATAAATATATGCACATATTCATATATAATTCAATGATTTTACAAATAAAAATGGTTGAAGGTGGCTGAGTGTGACACATAAGACACATTAAGCCATCTTCCATATTTACATAGGTAAATAAATCGAGAAGATGCAAACAGAAAAAAAATAGAACTAAACGTAAAATTCAGGCAGGGATAAAACGTATTGCACATGAACATGTCCTATTCACTGCTCTGTGTAGACCACAAATTCGACTCAACATTTCTCATAGTTCATATAAACAATTAGTAGTATCCAAAGACAAGCAAAATGAATCAAAATTTCAGCAAACACTGCCATTTTTAATTCTATTTTTTTTTTTTTTTTTGAGACAGAGTCTCACTCAGTTGCCCAGGCTGGAGTGCACTGACATGATCTTGGCTCCCTGCAACCTCCACTTCCTGGGTTCAAGCGATTCTCATGCCTTAACCCCCCATGTAGCTGGGACTACAGGCACGTGCCACAAGACCTGGCTAGTTTTTGCCTTTTTAGTGTTTTTTGCCTGGCTGTTTTTTGCTATGTTGGCCAGGCTTGTCCTAAACTCCTGGCATCAAGTGATCTACCTGCCTTACCCTCCCAAAGTGCCAGGATTACAGGCGTGAGCCACCACACCTGGCCCATTCTGCCATTTTCAATATTAACTTTGAAATCATTCTTCCAAAGATTCCTTGTAAAGAGAATGATTAAATGCAATGCATAACACATTGAATAAATACATACACACACACACACAAGAAAGAGTTTTCGTAAGCTAAATTTACTTGTCATTCATTCATAGACTTAAAGCTGGCTGCATCCATTGCTGAAATCAAGGCATGCTTAGAAAACTTCTTCCCACAAATCATCTCTCTCATCTTCAACTATCTGACAGCTTCTTTCATCAGGAGGATTTTTTAAGTAAATAACTCTGGGAGTGGTCACACCAAAAGGAGCTGAACTCTTAGTGATTGCTCAGTCCTCTCCAGGCTTAATGCACCTGCAGTCTGTGTAATTCAGTTTGGTACTTTTTCAGATGCTGCTTTAGCTATATATTAATTATAAATGTAAATGTATAGTATGTTTCCCAAAAAACATATATATATAAAGAAAAAGAAATACTTGAAAGTCATGACAATATTGACCTCTTGTAAAAAAAAAAAAATCTGTCAAATAACCATTTAACTACCTGTTTCACTGAAAGAGAAAATAAAGTCTGAATAAAAGACATTTGAGGACACTTCAGCTGTCTTCATTAAATAATATATATTATACATAGTTTTCTCACCCCTCTTTTTTTTTCTTTCTTCAGTTAGTGAGTTTATTGTATAAATATCCACTTTAGATTTCAATCCAGGTAAAGCACAGGGATAGTTTCTATCTTTCTCACTGCTCTTTACTAAGTATTTTCTGTAATTTAATAGGTTCTCAATAAATGAATAAATTACTAGTCCAACCACCAGATACTTTGAGGAAAAATTGAACGTACATCTCAGATCTAGGCTCTTAAAATACTCTTCCCTTACCTCCTGCTACCCCCACATTTTATGATCCAAGAGAAATGCCCATGAGGGTGGAGGAATGTAGGGGTTTCAGTCTATATTACCCTAACATTAAAATCGGTAATCTTGGTATTTAAAAAACCCACAGCAGAAGTTGTATACATAGTTTTGGTGATTCCTGTTAGCCTTTTCAAGTTAAGACTGCCTGAGCCTGGCTTTTTGCTGACTGCCAACCAACATTACCTAAAAACAAAGACACATTGTTGCCAGGCCCTTTACTATTTATATTCTCTGCTCTTCTTTGTCTTACAAATCTGAAGTTTTTCAAAGACAGCTAAAACCCCTCATATTACTTGCCGAATAACTAAAGGTTTATTCCATGGCATTTTTTTTTCATTTCCATAAAGTTTGTCTCCTAATCCTTATCTATTAAGAAATTTAAATTTTTCTCAGGTACTTGGTAAACTACAATATCCCAGTTGACATTAACTTCCACGAGACTCCTACAAAGATCACATTATGCTATCTAGAGTGGGTTATTATAGGCACTAAATGTACTTTCAACTCATTTTGAATACTCACTTACCAGCTCTAGACTGGTGGACGTGTTGCTCCAAATTGATTGCATTTTAAGTTGCAAACTTATTTTTTGGTTCCTAAACAAGAATGCCAACTTTTCCCGCTGTGTGAAATTATCGCGTGTTCAAACCCAAAGGCTCTTTTCAGAGCCACTTAATGATTTCGATTAAGAGTTTTAATGCTGGGTGCTGCTGTAGTCTATGGGAGAAGTGTCGCCAATACAGGTAAAATTTTCCTACATCACCAGTTTATTTTGCGCTTTTGACAAACACTAAGATTTTAGAGCTTGTTTGTCTTTATAAAGGTGGTGTATAACTACATTGTCCAGGCTGGTCTTAAATTCAAGCAAGTTTTCCCTCCTCAGCCTTGCTTTGTATTACTGAGCAGATAATTCTCACCCGTCTTAAGGAGCTTCTATCCCATGCACTATCTGGTATAGAAAAAGAAACACTTGGCCGGGTGCAGTGGCTCCGGCCTGTAATCCCAGCACTTTGGGAAGCCGAGGCTGGTGGATCATCTGAGGTCTGCAGTTCGGGACCAGCCTCACCAGCATGGTGAAACCTCATCTCTACTAAAAGTACAAAAAGTAGCCAGATGTGGTGGTGGGCATCTGCATTCCCAGCTACTTGGGAGGCTGAGGCAGCAGAATCGCTTGAACCCAAGAGGCGGAAGTTGCAGTGAGCCAAGATGGTGCCACTGCACTACAGCCTGGGTGACAAGAGCAAAATTCTGTCTCAAAAGAAATAGAGACAAAGAAAGAAAGAAAGAAAGAAAGAAAGAAAGAAAGAAAGAAAGAAAGAAAGAAAGAAAGCAAGCAAGCAAGCAAGCAAGCAAGCAAGAAAGAAAGAAAGGAAGGAAGGAAGGGAGGGAAAGAAAGGAAGAAAGGGAAAGAAAGAAAGAGAGAGAGAGAGAAATACTTTAAAGTCATGACAATATTGACCTCTTATAAAAAAAAAATCTGTCAAATATGCATCTAACTACCTGCTCACTGAAAAAGAAAATAAAGTCTGAATAAAAGACATTTGAGGACACTTTAGCTTTCTTTATCAAATATAATTATAAGAAAGAAAATCTTATTCTATTTCACAAAGTAGATTTAAGTCATGGTTTAGTTATATTAAGAATCATTTTGGTTTTTGTCTATATTGTGATTTACTGACCTTCCTGTTTTGGTTAATTAACTACAACACTTACTTTTATGAGAATGTCATTTGAATTTTAACTGAAGTTCAGAATTTCCCATATTACCATAGAATACAAAATGTCATTTATTCACTCTACAGGAATTTTCTCACCAGTGATTACAATACTGGGAGGCCATATAATCCTGAGCATCCTTTTGGGATTTGCTGAAGAAAAAAAAAAGACGATATTGATTCATATTTATGGAGTAATTCCTATGTGCCTGGCACTGAGCTAAATGATGGAAGAAATACAATTACGAGGCAAAGTAACATCTTAGGTGAGTTTAGTAATGGCTAATTGGCAAACTAAAGATGGAGAAGGTGTAAGTATTAATCCCATGTCTACAATTCACTAATTGTGAGACCCAGAGAAGTGTATTTAAACTCACCAAAGCTCAGTTTTTTAACATATAAAATGGAAATAACTTGTCTTCATCATAAAGTTGTAGTGAAGATTAAACTAGGTTTTATACATACATAAAGGTTTTTCAATACATGCCAATTGAAAGTATTAAAAAATCAGAAAAAGCAAAAAGAATTAAAAATTAAAGTACATATGTATATACATATATACATATGCATACTTATATACATATGTACTTTATGGGTGGGAAAGGAGATAAAGGACTTGTTCTTTTCTATTTGTTTCTTCCTGTTTCTATCAGTGACATCCTAGAAGGGCTTCTTCACACA